>NW_022884617.1:0-21884 GCF_011952205.1 Bombus bifarius
TATATATATATATATATATATATATATATATATATATATATATATATATATATTTACGTGACAAGCTTTCATTTCAATCTATATTTAAGATTAATATTTTATCAGTTTCTGTTCGTAACAACATCGAAGTAGTCAATAAGTTTGAAGAGTATAATTAAGGAAGTTATGAAGCAAGAGGTTAAGAACAAATTCTGAAAGAGGTTATGTACAACTCAGTAGTACTGCTTTACATGACTTTGCGAATTAGTTTTCAAGCATAAAAATAGTTTAACAGCCACTTATAGTTACTTCCTTACCATTACATTCATTAAATTCGTTTGATTTTGTAAACAAAATAACCACGCTGACCAGTCTCTTATTTAAAATAGAATTATTTTGTCATATATCCAACAGTTTACTTTCTCTTCGTAAATATTATTAATAATTTTATCAATTTCGTATACTTCCATCCTTCGTATAAGTGACAATGAATCAGAAGAGTTTCACAGCAATATTGAACAACATACAGTCAACTACAACACCATTAGATACATCCACCATACAGTCAACTACAACACCATTAGATAACAGCAATACAATAGATTATAATTTTCTACGTGTCATTGATTCATCATCATCATTTTCCATTTTTTTAGCATATGTAAAAACCATCCAATTTAAAATGTTTAAATAACAATAGCCTATACAATATAATTTTATGTAAAAAAATTGATTGTACCGTGCTTTAAAACCGTGCTTTAAAATCGATATTCGCTGAAACAATACATCGCTCTGCGTTTCCAATTTGTTTTCGCACGAAGAATCAGTCCACTCATTGTTACCGTCACCATCTCTACCGTAATCTATATTACTCGAATAAATTCTATATCTTGATTGGAAAATCACATATTTTAACGAACTTCCTTATTTTTTGTTTTTTATGACTTTAATTGGCAATTTCCATAATGTTCTATAACTTGACAATAGACTGATAATATTTCAGGATATATATACATACATCATGTTTTTGAGGATTCTGTAGTAAAATATATTATAATAAATTATAGGAAAAACAAACTATTTAAGAAAAAATTACCACCTTCGAGTAATAAATTATAGAAGGTTACCAATGTAATTTAAAACTTAAAAATAATCTATTACACGTAACAAAGAAAAAGATTTCTTCGCAAACGGTAACTCGAAAATTACAGCCATTGCTATAGAAACATAGTTTTACAGGGAGAAGAATTTCGCTAGAAACTCTCGACGATGTCACATCAAGCGAAAATTCAATAAAGCGATTACTAACCATACTACCAGCGGCAATCGTGTTACGGCAATTCGTAAATAAGTTAGTCTTCTATTTGCAGAAACGTCTCTGGCAATATCGTCACACTCTTGATTACGTCGGCGCTATCAAATGGTCTTTGGAAGAAAGTTTTCCATTATCTACTTTTGCCCATGGCGTCGTTCCAACAAATGAATTCGAGTTTTGAATCGCTTTGTCTCGTATTACGACTTTATAACGGTGTTTCTTTAAACTTTAAACGATCGTAATAAATGTATTCACGGACGATGACTGATATCTGGTCTGTCTTAAAGTTTCAACTAATTAGTGCCCCGTTACTTTGGACGTTATGAAATGTTGTATAACCAAAGACTTATCTTTTCTTTTGGTAGTTGCATAAGAGAAGACTGAGCCATTGAAACGCTCGAATAGATTAGCTGATTCGCTTAACGTATTTTTACTTCAGACGAGCTAAACACAAGAGCAGAAAGCACATAAGGAATAATACAGAAACGTCAAACGTATACAGAAATATATTTCGTAAAAGCATTAGTACGTAACATGTCTTTATAATTCTATTTATGTATAGTAAAATGGCTTGTATCCATTTTCATGAATTATAACTGACATTTCAAAGCATTCATGTAGATATATAACTCTCGTTAATTAATAATTTAACAATGAGTCATGAAACGTATCATTTTCGTTTCTTCCTTTGTTTCGTTATACACAGGAACGAATTTGTAAATAAAGATGTATAATCAACGATAACATATGACAGCGAGTATAATAACTGTCAGCAAAGGAAGAGATCGGTAAAATGATTGTGGTTGATTTCAGTGTATCGGTAAATAAGCTTTGACAGACGTTGCCGGGGGACTCGGTGTCGGTGAAACCGCGTCGATGAAATGATTGTCAGTAATTTAAAGATAACCCAATTTATTGATCTGTCTCCCCTTCATGGCGTTCTACGTCTATCTATAAAACATATTCTACCTCGGAGGGCTGAAAAATTTAACTTGGTGTCACTGGACTGGACTGTAAGTAAGAAAATTGAAATGCAAAATCCACGTGTGAGCGCAACGGTTTAGATGGAAAGTTCGATAGGACAATTATGTATATTAGCCTGAAAGAAAGCTCGTGGCTTCGCACGCAACACGTAATTTCCCTCACTGAAATAATCCTATTACAACGATACGATTTAAAATTTTCCTTAACAGACCTCGCAATGTAATTCTTCATCTACAATTTTTTATTCGGCCTGAAACAAGAGACTTTCGAAGCCTTATAGAGTCTCGCGAATCTAAAAGTCAGGTTTCAACGTATTTTCGCGTCTTATTCTATAATACTGAAGACATTAAAGGTGTTAACGATTATTGTCTCACTATGTACGTACATCAAACGAGTACTTACGTAAGAGACGAATGGAAATGGAAACAGCCGAGAATAATTGAAGATAATTTGAATACGTTCCAGGCTATAATACAATTTCTCGTGAACCGTAATTGATTCGCAGAAGGGAATTGCTGCTTCTCACGACTAGCAAAGTGTTTCGCAAAAAAAAAAAGAAAGAAAAAAGAAAAATGGTATCGGAAGGATAGAAAAAAAGCGGTGGCCTACATCAAGCAATCTTCATGCCGATAATGCATTTATTATTCAGTTCGTTCATTTTCTATCGCGTAACAGACACTGGGATAACTGACAGAACGAGCGTATAAATCTTGCATCTCTCAACCTGACTTCTCCCGATGGAAAAATATTTACTGGTCTGGAATCGTGCATCGCTAATTAGTAAAAAAGTAATAAGCAAGAAAGCAATTATACTACCGGATTGGTATTTCTATTTTATTGGAGATTAATTAACCTGAGTAAACCAACAAAAACTTATCGAAAATCAATCGAAATTAAATCACCTTTTCAAACAGGCTATAAATGGCCAACTAATATTTGCAGTAATAAACTTCACTTTCGAATAAAGTATACGCTCTATAAATTGTAAATTGATAATTTCGTTATTATATCATTTTTCTTAGACTAAACTGAATTCAGTGAAAAGAGCTTTCAATTGAATTACACACTTCATTAGTTTATGAATTATATTCGTTACCATACGTACAAAAGAAGGTTGACTGGTTTAAAAATTCAAAGGGTAGAACCTCCAAGCTCACGATTGGAAACAGATTCAGTTCAATGGTTTAATTTGCCATTTAATTGAATTCTCTGGCAATTTCAGCGAACTGTGGGCTTTAGAAGTGTCCAGCATTCAAAGGCAAGACCTCCTCCATCTTTCTCTTTCTTTCAGTTCCAACCTCAAGTAATTGACCTGTTAATTCGACGCTATATTTACATGCTCGCAAGGCATTCAGACGACTTCATTGCGTTAAATTCGCAATTTAGCAAACACGAATGTCTCAATCAATTTGTAGTTCGAAACAAATAAAAGATAATCAATTTTTCAAAATAACAATCGATATGTTCAATGCATTTGTCGATGCATTTGATCGTTACGTTCATTTAGCATTTTTATAATAAAAGCGTAGAACACATGTACATACGCATAATATTCCATGAAATGATTTATACAGAGTCTATTATGAGTCTCGTTTTATCATATTATAAAAGAATGAATTTTTCCCAATAAATGTAACTTCATACAAAATCTCGTTTAAAAAATTCAGTTTTTATTCTCATCAAATTAATTTAATATCGGAATATGTCATTTTAGTCGTTATAAAAATTTTATGTCAAAAAGCGTTCACAGATACATATATAAATAAATGTCCAATCCTATGCATTTATTTAAGCTGAAATCTGAACTTAAATATTTATTAACAATATTCTGACGAATATGTAATGAAAGATGAAAGCAGCTTTATTTTTTTTATAGGATGGCTCATACTTTTTATTCATTTTATGTTTTTCGTTGTCAGCGCGTAACTACCTATCAGCCGCATGAATGCCAGGTTTTACTACTCAGAAGCGAAGAAGCACAGATGCAAATATACGTTACCTTGCATGGAAAGACGTTAGATACATATAAAAGTCATAACGTAGCTATTTACACATGGGGAATATTTATTTTCGTATGAAATATTTTTGCTTCTGAATTCTCATTATAAATGTACGTCCATTTCCTACGTTAAAGTACGTCTCTGCTTTGAAAACCTTCATTTAAATATAACGGTTAACAAAATATTATTAGAGAAATATTAAAACGAGACGCTAAAAGAACATTTTAATAAAGTACAAATGATTATTTGTTCTTTGTTAACTTGCACTGCTGTAACTCTAATTTTATTAAATTCAAAATGAATCATTTATAAACTGAACCGGAATATAAAATTTTATTCCGCAAAAATCATAAAGTTGAAAGTTAGGAACGAATAACAAATGAATAACCTAGTTTCATTAAAAGGCACGTGGTTAAGGTACGCTAATCCGCGTAATAACTTTGACACTCCAATTATTATAAAATATGTATCCTTAAGGGATTTTTTTGCACGAATGCAAAATACTTTTCATACGTGCAACTGAATAAATGGGACGTGATTTTCAATATTTCTTTTTCTAGAATTTATAACAAAGTAACTGTTTCACAAATGTTTTCGCTGACATTTTTACTACGTAAATGTCTTCTTTTGTAATTAATAATTTCGACATTTCTCTGAACTTTCTTCGTTGCGATAAAAAAAATATACAAAGCTTATGACGTGCTTGTTTAAAAATATTTATACGGAACAAGACTTTGAATTTGTCAGACCAATCGTCCTAGCGAACGAATAAATTAAACGACTCGTAACAAAAAATTATTCCTGTCCATGTTTCTCTTTGTAAAAGTAATTCAAGGCAAGTTAGATGAATCGCTGTGTACCCTATTCGCGTAGCATGTGCTTTAACGACCAGCGTGCAAGCGTTAACGATGTGCTTTAGTTTCTCTCTGGTTGTGTTAAGTGTTTAAGTAATGAGCATATACTCACTACGGGTGGTTTGCATGAGATCACCTGGCACCACTTCGGCTTCGAATGATAGCAGATGCAGAGACTGCAAACCGCAGGTCCCGGCACAAGCATAAGACCATGTCGAATGGTTTCTCCTTGAAAGTCAGTACAGTTGTCGTCTATAGCATCTGAAGACGATTCTCAGCTTGAATATCTTTGCCATTCGACGGTCGTACGCGCAGTTACGTTAACCGTTTCAACGCCACTCAGCGTGATCATGCTGTACGCGTAGTGTGGTGAACTGTGTCGCGATGTTTGGTTACGATTGTCAATTCACAACGCGCTCGGTTCCGAACGTAGCTTGTCGCTAGTCTATCAGAGTTTCCTCTCGTAATTACTTTTCTTTCAAATAATCGTAAACCAAATAAAGAAAAAACTAATGTATAAATTACCTCTTGAATTGGAAAACCAATTACAGAACGTCACACAAACAAAAGGTAAAGCACGAATATTTGGCAACCTTTTGACTCTTTAGTATAACGTTTCTGATATAGCTGATGAAGTGAAGCGTGAACGCGTTGAACGGTATGTTTCGACAATCCGATACGGATTTTTAAAACATCCCTGATACTGAAACGGCTAATAGCGTTACGAAAACGATCGTGCCAGGAAATTTTTGTTCGGATCCGCAACGGATCCGCATTGCGGCTGCCACGATGCTTCTACGTAGCATTGATGCTTCATCGATGAAGCACGATTGAAATTGGATATTCGATTTCTTACTGGGGAGAGAGTTTTCATATCGTGTTTACTGTTTCACTTCGCAAGTGTGCTTTACAGTATACGTTAGAACTTGAAATCGAGCTATTTGAGTTAAAGTCGCTTGAAGCTTGAAATGACGTTTAAAGGATATAAGAATAATAGAAGGCTAAAATTCAAAAGTGTATATACGTACATATACATTTCAATAAAAATAGCAGATAATCTCAAGTAAAAAAAGTAGATTCGCGCTAGTAAAATAGTTTCAAAATACTTGTGAAAAGTCAAACGACTTGACTAATTAAAAATGGATGTAAGAGCTTAAAGGACAAAGGCGTATAAGAGTATCAATTAAGTAACAAATTCACAGTGACAAAGAGGTTTCCAGTCGATCGAATTCAAATAAATCGGCTAATTTGAACGAAACTTTAGATGCACGAGAAGCGACATTCGTCCTCAAGGACTACGAAAGTTCTACTGGGATGAATGAAAACTTTTGTCTGACCCGGTGTGTATACACAAGATGCGCGAATCTCGAGTACAGCTTGCATTAATTAAAGTAATTGGTTGGTTTGATCAAATTAATCGGTTTAAGCAAATCACTTTGAGTCCAATTACCGGATGTCATCGATGTGTGGCGGATCGGTATCAACAGGACGCCGACAGGTCGAGGCATCAACGCGGCGCAACACTTCCCGGGCGATCCGCGGGTACCAACCGCCAACACTAGAGGGCTACGACGACAACGTGTCTGTCTGTCTAACTCGCTAGCGGTCGAATATACGAGCGATTGATATAAATACCGCACCTAGCGAGACTCCCTCTACGTCTAAGGCAGGGACTACCGGGCATAGCCTTACTGACGAGTCCACCGGTAGTCCCGGGACGAAACGCACAACTCTCACTCTCTTTTCATCCGCCTCAGATGCTACGTTGAAATGGCGAACACCATCCAAGTAATTGATGTCCTTGTAATTATTTGTTAATCATGCGCGGAATCAGAACGATTCGACCTCGTTCCAAAGCAAATCGTTACTAGAGTAGAGACGGGAATTAATAATTCGTGTCAATTGTTCGATCGTGTTCACAAATTCAAATGCGGTTGAGTGGCGGAAACCATTTATAACACGTCCCATACAGCGTAGATCGCATACATGTCTTAGGATGTATTTTTGGTACTTATATATACTCTATATATATTCTTACTCTATATATACTGTAATATCGTAGAACGACGAACGATTGTCGGGTGAAGAGGATTTGACGCTGGAGGAGCTGAGGAGTAAGCTCGCACAGATGAATCTGCTTATATCCGGTGCGAGATCTGTGCTGGTTGCCAGGTTGAACAGAGCGTGCAAACCTGGTCGATCTACTCCTAAGGGTTCGAAGCGTGGCGAAGATCAGAGCTAATTGAGTCGTCGAAGAGTAGAGTCGTGAGAATTGATAGAGTTGTTAGAGAGAGAGAGTGTGTGTGTTAGATTCGTTGTGACGAGAGTGATCAAATAACTGTAAAGTTATTTGATATAGATACGAGTATTGCATTTAGTTTCCGTTAAATATCGTTCTCTGTCCAATTTATATTTGTATATTCAATTTAATATTAATAAATTGTAAGTAATCGAAAAAAAATTTCTATCCTTATTTTCCGATATTACATATACTTATATGTACTCTATATATATTCTCTATCTTAGATATACCATAAAATATTTCGTGAAATCGCGTATTCGTGTCTAATGTCACGGATTCTCTTTCCATAAGTCTGCGTTTTCTATATTATCTTTCTTCCTTATCAGTAGGCATTCTCACAATTTGTGATTAATACTGCTCGTACAGGAATGTTAGGTTTTTGACGTTGTAAAATTTCACGTGAAATAATAATGCCTATATATTGACTAATTTATCAATTAATTAAATCCGTGTATATCAAGTTTTCTATAATTTAGTACTTTCGTGTAACTACAGAAATTTGATGCAATATAAAACTTGATTAAAACAGCGATTCATTAGGAAACGAGAATAATGATGCAAATATTTTTTGTAGCCATTATATAGGATTTCGATCGCATAATTAATCAGTATCAACTTACCAGTCTTTAACGGAAGAACAGAAAGAAGGGCAGGCGGTACACAGACCGCAATCATGATCATTTTCATGTAGACTGACAGACTGCCGTACATCTTCGTTAGTCGTCAAAAGTCGCGATGAGAAGCGTAAAAGAAGTGCACTAGCCAGAAGTATCTGCGACAGAAATCAGAATACACTCGTTTTCGCATGGTTGGATCAATTTCGCGTGGGACTAACCTGATTGAACCTAACGCGGGATAATTGTGTTAGGGAAGTGATACATTTACACTGTACATGAGAGTGTGTGTGTAAGGGCCAGAGGGCGTCAAGGTCTTAGTGGAGACAAAAGACTGTTGCCAGATGTTAGAAGAATCTAGGACAGTCGGTTGGCGACAAGCGTGCGTGCAAGACGTTCTTCAGAGTGTAATATAGATGTATAACTGTTGTGTGGGAAATATAGTCAATTATTTGTATTCCCAAATCCTCGAATTTCCTTAACATGGTAGCAGAGCGTGGTTACTAGTTTTGCAAGATATTTAGTGCGTGGTTACGATCTTGCGAGTGAGTTTGCAGTAAAGAAAAAAAACTTTCAGAGGAACAAAATATACTTCGAGCACGTAGGAACGCTTGAGTAAGAAAAGAAAAAAAAATGAAGAATCAATTAAAATGGAGAGATCGGAAATCATGATACCTATATTCGATGGTGAGGATTATGGAATGTGGAAGCAAAGAATCACGATGTTTCTCAAATATAAGGAATGCGAGGTTGTTACAACTAGAATAAAGAACGAAAGAGACGATGAAGACTGGGACAAAAAGGATTTGAAGGCGATAAATATAATTTATAGTGCAATATCGAACAGACAATTGGAGTATGTTAGGGAAGGAAAAACGGCGTATGATATAATAAAAAGGTTCGATGAAATGTACTTGAAAGAGTCGACGGCACTGCAGATCGTATGCAGAAGGAGATTGGAAAACATAAGACTGGAGAACTACAGTGATTCAGCATCATTCTTTAACGATTTCGAAAAATTAATAAATGAATTAAAAAGTGCGGGCGCACAAGTAAGTGAGAGGGAAAAGCTGAATTACATGCTGAATACGTTAACCGAAGAATACAGCTACATAGCGGACATAATAGACGCATTGAAAGAAGAGAATCAAACGGTAGCGTATGTGAAAAATAAAATAGAAATAGCAGAGAAGAAAAATAAATCCAATGGAGGAGAAAGGCAAACCAACGCCTTTTCTGCAAAAAAGGAAGGATGCTTCAGATGTGGAAGATTAGGACACTTTGCGAGAGAGTGTCAAAATGGCGTCCAAGCCAGTAACGGCTATTGGCATGGGCCAACACGTGGTCGAAACAGAGGAAGAGAGAACAAAGGCAATACGAGCAGAGGACGTGGAAACTTTCATCGTCAATCAAGAACCGGCACGGGCGAGCATGGAAACTCAAGAGCAGGCATATGGACAGCAACAGCGCACGCAACAAACAGCAGTGAGACGAATGAAATAAGTAAGAACGAAATAGTGTGGCTATTAGATAGCGGTTGTACCGATCACATAATTAATAATATAAATTATTTCGATAAATCTATCGACCTAAAAGAACCGGTAAATATATATTTAGGCGATAATAGACCGATAAAAGCGACAAAAGTTGGGAATGTTATAAGTTATTTTGAAGCATTCGGAAAACAAAATGAAATAAATATGAGGAAAGTATTTTACGCGAAAGAAATGTCCGCAAATTTGATTAGTTTAGGTAAACTAACAGACAATAAGAATACGGTTATTTCCAAAGGAAATATTGCGAAAGTAATAGATGAGGATAATAAACTTACAGCTGTAGCGTTCAAAGAAAATGGGACATATAGAATAAAAAGTATATTGAAAGGGAAGAAGCACTTAGTAAACAGCGCCGAACGTAGTGGTATGAGTAAAAAGGAAAGATGGCATAGGATGCTAGGACACGTAAATTTTAAATATTTAGAGATTTTGGGTAAAGAGCAGCTAGTGACTGGCATACCGAATGAATTTGAAAAGGAGTCAAGGACTCAGTGGAGACAAAAGACTGTTGCCAGATGTTAGAAGAATCTAGGCTAGTCGGTTGGCAACCAGCGTGCGTGCAAGACGTTCTTAGAGAGGAATATAGATGTATAACTGTTGTATGGGAAATATAGTCAATAATTTGTATTCCCAAATCCTCGAATTTCCTTAACAATAAAAAAAATGATATTGCATAATTTACAATTATTTTCGATAGCTTACGTCAGTATGTTGGAGTGTAAACTATAAAATATTCAAAAACTGATATCATTTAGACATAATTTAGAAAAACAATAAATTGCGGAAACCGATAGTTAAAACTCGATACGATCGATACTCCAAAACTCTAATCCTAATAATTACTCAACAATAATAACCGATAATTCATGTTAATTAATGTTTGAACTCCGTTTTTCTTCTGTATGTGTATACAAATTTTGTACAGTTTGATAAAGCGAAATTAAATTATCATCTTTTTGTACTACTTCAAACATTGAGATTTGTGATCTTCAAGGTCGATCACACATATTTTCATATTGCGGAGTTGCAAGGGTAATTAATTTTGCAATCGGTTTTCCTTTGATACAGATGTGAATACAAATAGCCATTGATTGACAATATACCGAAGCAATTCTAGTTGAATTTGAAGTCATCGATCCTTTGATATTTTTGGAAGAATAGTAAAAGTACAGAGAAAACAAGAAAAAATGGCGTTAACTAAAAGATAGCTCCAATGTATCTCATAAATATTATCTATGTATCATTTGTAAGATGTAAGTGACCAAGATATCGAATTATACAAAAATTGTATGTAATGATTAATACTTGAACGTTACTTACATTTATGTACATGAAAATTTGATCTTTTATTAACTAAGTTATTGATCGACAAAATGACTTCCTACATAATTCTCCGCCTGAACTGAAATGCATATTTTTTTTTACGCAGGCCTTATGTGTAGCTAGCAACGAGCAAACAGATTAATTACTTTACACACGGTCGTATCTTGTTTGCTGTAGGCGAGTTCTCTCGTGTAATCAACGAAGTACTCAACTTTAAAGCGATAACAGAAGAACATTATTGTATCGATAAAAATCATGCTTTTTTCAAAGAAATATGTAACTCGTATTTTTTTTAAAGCAACCCTCATAACGTATTGAATAAAATAATCATACATTTTTTTTTGTTCAACATTTGTAAAATACGATATTATCAAGATCACCAAGGAGGTAATCTTCAATTCTTAATGAATATAATAAAAAACATAATTAATGATTGTTTGATGGTTTTATTATTATCTCTATAATACAAAAGCACAATATCGTGTCAACAGTTTATATAGTTCGTATGTTTCTGTAGGAATACACAAATAATAGTTCTCTATCACAACGTAATCTAAAGGGAAAACCCTAACTAAATGACAAAAATATCGGTAATAACTGGAACTAATGAATGTTAAAAGCAATCAGTATATTCCATACAAACTTCCATCAACACGATTCGTTCTTCATTCTCTCAACACACTAAGACCGCAATCTTTAAACGCTTATAAAACCATAAGCAATCGTGAAGTTTAGAATTCGCTAACTGGGCGTCTCTCAATCCAGTTTTTGATCTTGGGCAGAAGGAGGACCTTTTTCTCCAGCAGCTTCAGATTCTCGTAATTCTCGATCAGATCAGACTTGTACATAAAGTTCAAATAATCGAGCAGAGCAACGAATGTTAAATCAGCCCAAGAGAGAGTACCATCGTAGAAGTAGCCGTCATTTTCCTTCACTTGCTGGTCCAAACGTTCTAAAATGAACGGCAGCGTCTCTTCAGCAGCCTTGCGTTTTGCAGCTTTGACCTTCTCGTCCTCCTCATAGTGGAAGGCGGCAATTTCTGAAAATTTGTTTTCAGTTAAATACTATTCGCTAATGTTATACTAATTTGAATACAGTGTTGTGCGAAATTTAAATGATACTGAAGATAGAATTACAATCCTTTTTAATCCTTTGTCTTGTATTGTTGACATACGTGTATCGTTCGATTAAATCAAATATTAAATCGGATTTCAACTAATAAATACCTGAACAGATATGTACTATCTGTTATCAAGATTCTCATAAGATTTATGCAAAACAGCACTGGATACTCACTATGACGAATATCATGAATAGTATCAACAGTGGCATCAATATGAAGATTTGCCCAGTCAGTCTTTCCAGCTAAGTCATATTGTTTGGCTAAGTAACGGCAAATAGCTGTAGACTGAGCAACCTTCCTTCTATCAGCTACGAGCATAGGAAGCAGGCCATAAGGAGTCACTAAAAACATACAACTAATAGAATCAAAGATTCTATCGAACAAACAGATTATGATGCTTCTTAAATATCTAGCTTCCTGTTATCTGTTTTGGAAAGATATAATTTAATTTATTGATAATTTATCAGCAAACAAAGGGCATTGTCTCCTTAACAATACCTATTGTTCTCCCACATATCTTATAGAGCAATGGAGAGTAAACAATAATCTCTGTTATACTCTGCATAATTGTGTTCTACTTTATTTAGCTACTTTAGTTAAATTAGGAAAGATGAGATTTAAGAAACAGAACTTCTTTAAATTTTAAGCTTACAGGGCTTTATTTCTGGCCAGACGTCCTTTTTGATACGTTCATCTTCAAATGGAATACTAGCATAGCTGAAGAAGAACGGATTGGTTCTGCCAATGCCGTAACTGGGAAGTAAGTCAATTTATAGAGCGGCATCTTCCTGGAAGTATAATATATACAAAGTAAAAACAAAGAATCATTGATGACAAGAATTATATTATTACAAATTATGAAGTATAAGACAATTTAAGTAAAAAGCATCAACTACTAACTACTCGCATAGCTATTTGTATCTTTATATTTTAATATAGCTTAGATATAAAAAGAATATTATTTTTCGATGTAATAATGTATAAACTTGCGCCAAATATTATAACAAAATATTGCACTTTCTATTTAAGTAGGATAGACATATTACCGGCATTTATCTTTTTTCTATAGCAATGAAATTGTTTATAAAAAAGTTTATAAGAAAACTATCAATTAATGCAAACAACGCATTTCAAAATATTAATTACATTCGCGCGATTCGTTATCCCTAGTATTAATTTAACCATATGGTTCTATACACCCAAGACCCTCTAACAGTAATTTAGTACCATTACTAGTCGTATGTACAATGTATGTTTGTATACAACTTTCGTAACTACAAAACATTCAGCAGTGATTATATATTCTTCCAAACATAAGAAACATTTTCTAATTGCATACTTAAATTTATCGATCAATTATGAACATATGATAACATTTATTTCTTTCAACTACTAATTTTCAAATCCTCTGCTGTTCCGTTAATTGAACGACGCGCCGACTTTTCGTACAAGTATCTTGTACCTTATCTGTATTATTTAGTTATCAATAAAGAAGAAACATTTTCTAATTGTATATTTAAATTTATCGATCAATTATGAACATGTAATAACATTTATTTCTTTCAACTATTAATTTTTAAATCATCTGCTGTTCGGTTAATTGAAGGATGTCGGCTTTCTGTAGAAGTATTTCATATTTATTATTTAATTATGAATAAGGAAAAAACATACAAAATATAGTTTTTAAACGGTTTATTATTTATAAAGAGAAACTTTGACTCAGGATATATATACTATATATATACTATTTACTTACAATTTTTTTTTTTAAGACTTCAAAGTCGAAACAAGCACAGGAAATTTCCAAGCCGGTTAACAGAAACTTGAATGAGACAAAAATAACCTTTAGATATCTATATGTTCTTCTTCCCCCCTGTTGCTTCCACGTAACTCTTATCCTATTGGTGGAGCTGTGCTGATATGTGAAATTATGACTACATAAAAACATCCGGAAAGACTCATTGAATGATTTTATAGTTTAAGGTTAATAAATTTCCATAAATTAAAGTTGAAAATTTATGAGAACATGTTTTCTGTAACAAAACTTAGTAAAAACAAACTAGTAAGGTTTATAGATTCTTTAATGATTATGTATGTATTCATAAACTAGTTCGATAAACATCGTTCGATAAAACGTCGAACAACACACAACATTGAAGCGCGAAATTTCAAATTCAAGGAAAGATAAATAACAAATATTGCGAACAAATGATATTAAATTTACAATAATCTCATGTAAGAAAGAATAAAAGGGATAAAAGTAGTACAGAAGATAGAAAAATCTATAAAACTGGTGGCTGGGAAATAGAAAATATATAAATTTATGTTATTAGAGTTTAGTACTTCTGTCGATCAATGTGTTACGACCGTTCGCGGAGAGACGCAGTCGCAGTAGCGAGAGGCGTAAATTCTCGCTACGATTCGGTGAATCGACGCCGCGAAGTAGTCGTTCCCCTGTTTCGGTTAAGATAAGAGGTGGTTAAATGAATATGACACAGTATAGTAAGTTATATTTCACCGTTTATTCCAACAACTCATAACGAAGGCAGTTACGCTGGTGCGTATGTACGAGATTTTTTTTTTTTTTATTTATTTGTTGAAATTACAATCAATTCTCGCGTTGAGGATATGTACGAGATGAATGAGTGACTGATCTGTGGGTGTGTCCTACCCGGTGGAAGGATATTGACCGTTCGAAGGATGTGAAATCAGAACTGTCTTGGGAGACGATGCTGTCTCGGAGGAAAGCTAAGGATGGGTGTGTCTAGCGCACGGGACCATCGGATTTGTTGGTGACGATTTTAGTTAGGAGAGTGAAGGAAGTGGCTTCGTTGTTAATTGGTTAACGAAGGGTCTTAACCGCCCTCGAGAGAAAGTGGTTAGTGGGAGGAAAGTTGTAGCATACGTGAGAAAAACTAACTTTCCCTTGTCCAGTCGGGGTAGACAATAGTCTTTAGAAATTCTTCGGAAACAGACGTTTGTTTGGTTTGAAGGACCTTTTCTAGGAAATCTATGAGATTTATGGAAGGTACTTGAAACTATGGAGGATACGCTGCGAGTATCCGGTGACATCTGGTTGCCATATTGCTCGCGGTGCGACGTAACAAAATGGAATAGAAAGATTATACCACAGACGAAATTATACTTTATACTTTATTATTACATTACATCAATTGACATCTTTGGAATTACAACGATTCGATACACATTTTAACGTTTTAAACGTTTTAACGTTTAACATTCTAACATTCAGTTAGAACTTTGTATTGATTAGAGATATTGTAACGACCAGAAATATCGATACATATATCAATACGTTTACCTCGAAATTCGTAGATTCGTACTCTTCATTGTCCATACAAATTGTGTCATATATGTCCAAACCAAATTTAATTTCCAATTTAAAACCAAAATTCTTTTTCGAAAATGGCACTTCCAATTCTTCTTATTCTCACTATTTAATTGCTAGCCGTATCAAGTAACAACGAAAAAAATAATAATATCTAAACGTTAAGCAGGTCCATATTTTGGGGGATACAATTAAAAAAGTAAATCGTCGGTGGAATATTGTTTCACCTATCAAGAATTTTGGAAGATATAATTAGAAAGGTACAACCTGGGTAGAAAATTGTACTCCTTATCGAGCATTTTTGAAAATATAATTGAGAAAGTGGAATCTGGATAGAAAATTGTTTTACCTACGAAGCATTATAAAAAGTAAGTTTAATAAAACTATACCTTGGATATTTCATATATTTTTTCATATTATACGCATTCGTTAAAATTTTACACTCCCAAACATCCTGCTATACTTGCACAAAAAAGCGCAGTCTAGTAATATCCCCCTCACTGCTCCTCGCATTTTCTTTCTAATCATCTCTCGTTCGCTTTTCCTGATATTATTCTCAGCGTAAGTTCAGAGTGGCGGTTTTTAAACTCAGGAACGCGCGGCTGTTCGTTAAATGAAATATCAAACGTAAGAATTGCCGCAGTCTTAACGCGAGATAATTCATTTCGTGGCACAGAGCGCACGTCGTTGAATATTAATTCATATCTCATATAAGTTGCGAATAAAAAAAGCAGATAAAAGAGGACAAAAATCCGATAATTACCGCGAATCTTTACGCAATTTCAAGAAATACAAAAGAAATTTGTTTGTAAGCATGCTACTAAGTATTATTAGAAGTACTGTACTTTCGATATTTTACATATTCTTGCATATTTTCTACATTTTTCTGTATTTTTGTATCCTTAAACTTTCCGTAAACGCGTAAACGTCTGCGTTCTGACAATGACAAGGAAGATTCTACTGATAAAAATAAAGCATCGAATTTCACCGAACTCTCAGAAATGTAATTCTCAGATCACATAAATTAAAAGGAAAGAACAAAAGAAAATACAAATATATATATATATACATACGTAGCCACAAATCAATTTGGATCACGACAGATAAAATAGGTAGCAATAATGTCTCCACGAACATTATCATAATTTATTGGAATTTACATAAAATCCAAAGAATGCTATTGTTTCAATGACACGGCGTTTTGTCGAGTTAGATAAATATGAATTGTGTGTTTGAACAAGTGTTCGGTCGTGTTTCACGCGACGAAAAAGGAAATCACAAGACAAGGTGTCGCCTCGTTGGAAGCAACAAATCGCAATACGAGGGTGGAAATTGGGTGACACCGGGAGGATTACGAGGGATGAGAAATCTGTCGAGAGCGTGAAAGGCTCGCGGTCACCGGGTTTCTCCAGTTCTGTCGCTTTTAACGCCGAGTTCTTCCGCTTCGAGGATAGAAGCTGCGAAATATCGAGGCCATTGTCCAAAGATTTTCAAGAATATCCGATGCAACGTCTTGAAATTTACGAGAGCAAGTCTGATAAATTCTTATCTCTGGTCCATTCGTGGCCAATTTTTTAATACCCTCGTAACTTGTAACGACAAATAAAAATATTGGTACAGGCCAATTTTTTTTTGGATAAAATCTTGTGTGAATTTACAAAAAATACGATTCTTCGTTTAATTTTTTTCCCTTATTGTCTTTACATATTTGGAGTTTAAACGCGTTATAAGTACGTTTTTTTTTTTAACATGATTACGTAGAATTCTTATTCTGAATAAATTATTTGTTTCCGCTTCATAACTGTTTCTAAATTACAGTGCATTTAATCTTGAAATGCACAGTAACATTTTATACTTTTTACGTTCTAAGGAATTTTCAGGATCGGTTAAAAATTAAATTACAGTAATGGTAATACTCAATATTAATGTCAGACGTGGATACTTCACTGTTTTGTATAATAATTTGTTATCTTGGCATCGATCAAGGTATATAATATACAAAGCGTACAGATTAATAAGAATTTTAATTAATCCTTCTTCTATAGTATTCACCGTTCTTTTCGAGCTCGTACCATTTCAAATAGACTTTCGAATAGATTTCAAAGATTTGTCTGTTCAAATAAAATGCGATCTTTTTTATTTCCCTATCAGTCGTCCCGTTACTGTTCCGTTGTTTCCAACAGATTGCAGATTCGTTTAAAAAACATTTGTAACGAAAAACAAACCCACTCGCAGAAATGTTATTCAATATCGCATTTATAACTTTCATAGACATCCTCCTCTCATTGCTATCATTGTAAACAGATTGAAACTTCGTTTGCAAACACTCGCGATTAAAAAAAAAAAGAAGAATTAATCTTAAACAATTTTATCTTGTGTTCCATTTATAATTTTCATAATTGTCTTCCCGACGTTGTATCATTTTAAATGGCTTTTTTCTATCCATCTATGTTGCAGCGAGATCAACGGTCCTAATTACTAAATGAGCACGATGTGTTCATACAAATTCACTTTTTATGAACGCGATGAAACGAAATGAAACCTAAGTAGAGATTTGTTTTCTTATCAAGTATAACGAGTTTTATACTTTGGATAGATTGCCTCGTTGTGAGAAGGTCTTAATCGTTTATAATCGCGATTAAGTAATTGCAATAAGTCATATTTTTAAGAAACGTTCTCACATGCTGTCACACACTCTAATTAGAAA
Source organism: Bombus bifarius (assembly GCF_011952205.1). Lineage (NCBI taxonomy): Eukaryota > Metazoa > Arthropoda > Insecta > Hymenoptera > Apidae > Bombus > Bombus bifarius. The sequence continues at coordinate 18,107 of NW_022884617.1, forward strand.
AGGATCATGAAACATTCGGTTTATGATATTATTTGTTTGTAAATCTTCCTGCTTCCGGAAACATTTTTAAATATGAAAATATTTATATACAAAATTAAATATTTTTTTCAATATCAACACTTCTTGCGTTTATGTTGTCCTAGTCAGAATTATATTATTTCGTGTATCCTGTTGCTTTTTATATGATAGTCCTCCCGTTGGCCGCGGATTCGTTATCAAGCCTGAGGCCCTCGTCACTAGTGTCACTATCGACAATAAAGGTACCCCACCTGCGACCGGACGATGGAGAACTCCAACACGGAATCGCAATCTCCTGCGAGCCCTGCCCGGGAGGGCGCCTCGAGCTCGCACTCGGAATGTGACTCGAGCTCGGATTCGGATTCAGACTCGACATCAGAAGTGGCATCCGAACACACGTTGTCGACACGGGATCGTAAGAGTATCGTGCGCGCACTAAAGCGGTCGCTAGGGAAGAAGAAGAGGAAGAAGAAGAAGAAGAAAGGCCACCGGGCAACCTGGGTATCGCTACCGCGCTTCAACCCCGAAGCCGCGGACGCAGATCCAGCCGCCTGTGCACAGCCGTCGGCCTGCTCATGAGGGACCACCCCCTGAAAAACAGCGCACTGTATTCTGCCCTAAACCGTGCCCTAGAGGGTCCGGCAGCGTATTGGCTTACGCAGATAATGAACGGCGACGAGCTCACCTGGCCAGATTTTAAGGAACAATTCGCCGCGCACTTCGGTGGCCAAGAAGTAGCAGCCGCGTCGCTAATCAAGGTAGCCGAGGAACTACCGCGGGACGGCGAAACACCAGGAGCGTACGGAAATCGTATCATCACCCTCCTGGGGTCGAAGTGGCGAAATTCAACCAGGGAAGAGGTACTCGCCGCCACCGCCCTCCATCTGCTGGGCTCGCGCGATGAACGTTTTAAACGACTAGCGCTCACGAGTGACATCACGTCGGTGAAACAATTCCAAAGAGAAATGAAGCCCTTCCTATACACGGAGTGGCCAACGCCCCCGCCGTGGAGGTCATTAGCGAGCTCCGGAAACAAACGAGGCAGGTCACCCGCCCCCTGGACCAGGTGTGGCCACTGCGGTATTTACGGACATCCGACATTCGAATGCCGCAAGAGGGCGAAGTGGGAACCGAAGAAGGACCCCCGACGCCCGGAGGAAAGCCGACCGGCTGCACCACCAAAAGCGTTGTGCTTTCACTGCCACATGCCGGGACACATCGCGTCTCGCTGTCCCTCGCGGCGAGAAGAAAAACATTGCCCCGAGGACGAGCGCCGGGTCGATGCCTGCATGGTGGAAGCCCCGACGGGTAGACTAAGCCAGCAGGCCACACACGAGGACGTGTAAGTGTCAGGATGTCCGAGTCGGAGACGAAAGGACGCCGGGGCCCCTCTGGAACTTCAGGACAACACCCTAACCTTGCAACCTAGAGCCTAATATAGCCATAACGAAACAATCGCAAGTATCCAAACCGATAGCAATCGTACGTCGATCGGAGGATCGTGTGTACTGAGACACTCGACCGGAGTCTTGTTTCGGTGGCGTCGTTGGGATGACGAGCAGTCTTGCTAGAGAGCTGATCGGTGAAGGAAGTCGAGTGCCTTACGAGCAGGGAGTGGTGCACGTGTGAGTTAGAGCAAGGGAACCTGTCCTCCCGTTGGTCACGGATTCGTTATCAAGCCTGAGGCCCTCGTCACTAGTGTAACTATCGACAATAAAGGTACCCCACGCGCGACCGGACGATGGAGAACTTCAACGCAGAACCGCTACCTCCCGCGAGCCCTCCCCGGGAGGGCGCCTCGAGCTCGGACTCGGAGATTCAGACTCGACATATATATTATTATATATATTATATATACTATTATATCTATATAATATATGTATTTATATCTATAAATATATGTATAAATATATCTGTTTAAAAAAATAAAGTTGACCTTCATATATCGCCAATAATATCGCGTGTGTAAAAAGAAACTAATTACATTTAATTCTTTTTTTACATTTATTTATTTTTTATTATTATTTTTTTCACAACTAATTACATTTAATTATTACATTTACATACATTTAACTATTATTACATACATATACATACATTTAATTATTATTTTTTTCATAATTATATCTCGTTTGAAATATTTTTCGACATAATTAATTGTTTCAAAAACACATATTCCAGCCTTCTAAATGATTTATTTTGCGTATTATACGAATTATTCCATCTATAAATAAATTGTTCTCTATACACACAAACACGCACACAGTCTGTTAATTACACGAGTTAATTGTATCATTTTTCTCGATATGTTGACAGAGCAAGGAAAATGAGCGACGAACCTATCTACAAACTAATCTACTTCAATGCCCGTGCTCGTGCCGAACATATACGGTACATATTTGCATATACTGGCATCGAGTATACCGACGAGAGGATCCCCGAAGAACTCTGACCTGAATACAAGGATTGTAAGCGTGAAGAATCGATTTTTACTTTCATCGTTCAACTCTCAGGTATCTACCATTTACTCAAACTTTTCTGTATATAAAACTTTCGTTTCACGTGCAGGCTAAACTTACTTAAAGTAAAATTTCATACGGAATAAAGTCGAACTTTTCATTAAGTTTTGCTTCCGTAATATCGTGTTTATCGAATACCAACTTAATTCACTTACGATTCTCGAATTTTTGTGTTGCAATCTTTATTGTTTCCAATGAATCGAAGCATTTCGAATATTTTGAGAAAACCGTAAATAGGTGACTTAAAATAGGAATACAAAAATACTTCTACGTTTCTCGTTAATTTAAAAACTTTTTAGGACTTGTCGGAAAAAAGGATAAAAAATTGAAATCAGTTCGGAAATGAACAAGAACATAGCTAAAAAGTCGAAAGAACAAAGCAGACATAAAATTCGATCTTCCGTTGCGACATTTCTATCGTAAATAGTATAATAAAAGTTTTACGCAGCATAGTCTTCGATATAATCTTATATGTCGCTTGCAGATAGAGAAACCAAAAATCAACGTAAGTCTGTAAATCAATCCTGTCGGTGTAAAACACAAAATTACGTTCGCAAGAAACATTCGATTTATATTCCTTGCATTACAATTTTCATTACAAGAACCGTGTACATTTTCTAATATTTTTTCCGTGTCTGGTATTATGCGACGTGAATTTTTTATTCGCAGTTGTAAGTCCACTATCATTGCATAAGGTCTTCCCGCAAAACGATACTGATCGTTCCTCGTACATTCAGTACACCGCATCGGACAGATTCGTTCCTTTCCGTGAGAATTACAAATTTTATACTCGATCTTTTATCCTTGATTTTAAAAACTTTAGGTTCTTCCCAACAGTCAAAAACACGCGATACCCTGTCCATCGTAATCGTAAGAAAAGAAAAAAAGGAGAAAGAAGACATTTCTGTATTTCTTTACTAGGCCATGTTGATTAAAACCGAAATGATTTCGATTCATTTATTCACAAGAACGCAACGGCCTCGGAAGCTGTCTTGTGATTTCCTATCGATCGTTTCCCTCTACACAGTGTTCATATGAGCCATGTTTGTTCTTAGCAATGCCTTATAAAATATTGCCTGTGCTGGAGATAGACGGGAAACCGGTAGCGCAGAGTAACGCTGTGGCGCGATACTTGGCGAAGAAGTACGATCTAATGGGAAGGAACGAATGGAATGCGATGATATGCGACGTGCTCGTCGATACTCTTGGAGACTTGAAGCAAGGTGAGTAACTGATGAGAT
>NW_022884619.1:0-13254 GCF_011952205.1 Bombus bifarius
AGATAGCAATTGTCAATGTGTTCCAGGAATATGTTGGCGTAATTCAATGGTTTTACTTCTAGATCGCTTCTAATGTACTCGAGTGGTATGATGATCCATATTATGGTCTTCTTCCTGAAAGGTAGGGTTTTAGCCTGTTACCGTGGATTCTTTGCGTGTGACCGTTGGAATATTCGATAAGATAGGTGGGTGGATTGGATGAGAGGATTTCTGCAGGTCCTAGCCATTCGTGGTCTAGCTTGTTAGTTTTGTGATCGTTATGTACCCATACTTTATCTTTTATTCGGAATATCGTCTGTGTTTTAATAATTTTTCGCATTTGATCCCTCTGGTATCGCTTTTTGTTAGATTCGGTAACTCGTCTTGCTTTAGCTATATAGGCGTTGTGTCGATTTTTCCAGAGGTTAAACAATTGTTCTCTGGTTAGGCTAGGAGTGGTTGATATTGAGGATGGCATGTTAGCTTGTCGTCCAAATGTTAGTTCGAATGGGGTATGTCCGGTCGTCTCGTGTACTGAAGTATTATATCCCATGCATATTAATTTTAAGTTTTCATCACAGTCGTTCTGTCGGTCGGTCGTACAAGTTCGAATAAGGTCCTTTACTACGGCATGCGTTCGTTCAAGGGATCCGTTAGATTGTGGATGGAAAGAAGTGGTTTTTATGCGTCGGATTTTGAAAGCCCTTTCAAATGTGTCCATCAATTTACATACGAAATTTCGTCCCATGTCCGTCAGAATACTTTTTGGTGCGGAAAATATGTACACATAGTGATCCAAAAGTTCGTTAATGATTGAGTTGGCTGTTTGGTCTTTTAAGGGTATGAGGATGAGATATTTGGTTAATTGATCTTGGATAGACAGGATAAACTGATTGCCCCGTTTGGTTTTGGTGAGAGGTCCGAATATGTCCATTGCGATTTTATCATTAGGATTAAGCGGTGTGTCAGTTATCATAGGTTGTTCCTTGGCCCTGATACGATTTAGCTTTTCTCGTTGGCAGGTTTCGCAGTTTTGTATGAATTCTGAAACGTCTTGTTCTAGGTTTGTCCAGTGATGGTGCTCTTGTATTCGTTTCACGGTGCGGTGTATACCTAAGTGTCCTACTAATTCGTTATGATTTTCGCGTAGTATCGTTTGTTTTTGTTCGTTATCGTAGTCTACTGGCGGATCTTGTCCAAATATTAATTTAATTTGAGGGAATCTAGTTGTTAGAAACCTTAGCATGAGTTGAATATTTACCTTTTCTAACGTGCTGAAGCTATTGTCGTTTATTCCTATTTGTAAGCGTCCGGTTCGGTGTTTAATAACGTGTTTGGTTAATTGACGCAACCAATGCTGTTCGTTAAAGTCTCCCAGTTCGGTCTTTGTAATTTGTTTAAAGTGTGGTCTGTTAGGTTTTTGGGTTATCGGAGCTGGGGTGATATTGATTTTCCAGTCTATATACTCGTCATAATAGTCCGGGTTTTCTACATTGGGTTGGATTTCTTCATTAGTGATAGGATACAATCGGGATAGAGCATCTGCAGCTGTGTTTTCTTTTCCTTTTTTTGTATTCGATTTCATAATCGTACTCCTCGAGTCTCAAACGCCATCGCATGAGTCTCGATGAGGGGTCTTTAACATTCTTTAACCATTTCAAGGCTTGATGATCGCTTTGAATTTTAAATTTTCTACCAAGTAGGTATTGTCTTAGTCTTTTGATTGACCATACTATTGCTAATAACTCTTTCTCGGTTGTGGAATAATTCTTTTCAGGAGGGTTCAAAGTTCGGGATATATAACAGCATGGATGTCCGTCTTGGGAGAGTATTGCTCCTAACCCTTCGTTACTTGCGTCTGTTGTTAATGTGAATGTTTTGTCAAAGTCTGGATATTGTAGTACAGGGGCTTCGCAGAGTTTTTGTTTTAGTGTGTCAAATGCAAGTTGTTGTCTATCGGTCCAGTAGAATGGAGTGCCCTTTTTTGTGAGATCTGTCAATGGTTTTGCGATTTTAGAAAAATTACGTATAAATTTTCTATAGTATCCAACGAGTCCTAAGAATGACTTTATGTGGGTCGCGGTCTTTGGTGTTTTAAAGTCTTTCACGGCTTGAATCTTTTTGGGATTAGGTTTTACTCCTTCCTTTGTTACTACGTGTCCTAAGTATTCTAATTCCGGTTTCAAAAATTCGCATTTGTCCGGTTGTATTTTTAATCCTAAATTTTGTAGTCTGTCTAGTATAATGGCTAGATTTCGGTTATGTTCTTGGATGGTGCTCCCGAATATTATAATGTCATCCAGGTATACGAAACAGTTATTTCCTATTAACCCCCGTAGCGCGGTATCTATCATACGTTGAAACGTCGCCGGTGCGTTTTTAAGGCCGAAGGGCATGCGATTATAGTGGAAGTGACCTTGTGGGGTTGAGAATGCAGTATATTTTTTGGAATTTTGCTCCATAGGTATCTGGTGAAATCCTGACGAGAGGTCTAGGGCCGAGAAAAATTTAGCTTTGCCTAAGTGCTCGAGTATTTCGTATACGGTATAACGTCGTTCCATATAACGTAATGCGTTATAACGTGATCCCATATAACGTAATACGGTATAACGTCGTTCCATATAACGTAATACGTTATAACGTCGTCCCATATAACGTAATACGATATAACGTCATCCCATATAACGTAATACGTTATAACGTCGTCCCATTTAACGTAATACGTTACAAATTCATCCCATTTAACGTAATACGTTATAACGTCGTCCCATATAATGTAATACGTTATAACGTCAACCCATATAACGTAATACGTTATAACGTCATCCCATATAACGTAATACGTTATAACGTCGTCCCATTTAACGTAATACGTTACAAATTCATCCCATTTAACGTAATACGTTATAACGTCGTCCCATATACTGTAATACGTTACAGCGTCATCCCATTTAACGTAATACGTTACAACGTCATCCCGTATAACGTAATACGTTATAACGTCATCCCATATAACGTAATGCGGTATACTGTCATAGCATATAACCTATTTACGTTATGACGTCATACCATATAACGTATTATGTGATAACGTCATCCCATATTACGTGATACGTTATTACGTCATCCCATATAACGTAACACGTTATAACGTCGTCCCATTTAACGTAATACGTTACAGCGTCATCCCATTTAACGTAATACGTTACAACGTCATCCCGTATAACGTAATACGTTATAACGTCATCCCATATAACGTAATGCGGTATACTGTCATAGCATATAACCTATTTACGTTATGACGTCATACCATATAACGTATTATGTGATAACGTCATCCCATATTACGTGCTACGTTATTACGTCATCCCATATAACGTAATACGTTATAACGTCATCCCATATAACGCAATACGATATAACGTCGTCCCATATAACGTAATACGTCATAACGTCGTCCCATATAACGTAATACGGTATAAAGTCGTTCCATATAACGTAATACGTTATAACGTCATCCCATATAACGCAATACGATATAACGTCGTCCCATGTAACGTAATACGTTATAACGTCGTCCCATATAACGTGATACGTTATAACGTCATCCCATATAACGTAATACGTTATAACGTCATCCCATATAACGTAATACGTTACAACGTCATCCCATTTAACGTAATACGTTACAACGTCATCCCATATAACGTAATAAGTTATAACGTCATCCCATATAACGCAATACGATATAACGTCGTCCCATATAACGTAATACGTTATAACGTCGTCCCATATAACGTGATACGTTATAACGTCATCCCATATAACGTAATACGTTATAACGTCATCCCATATAACGTAATACGGTATAACGTCATACCATATAACCTATTAACGTTATAACGTCATACCATATAACGTATTACGTGATAACGGCATCCCATGTAACGTAATACGGTATTACGTCATATCATATAACGTAACACGTTATAACGTCGTCCCATTTAACGTAATACGTTACAACGTCATCCCATTTAACGTAATACGTTACAACGTCATCCCATATAACGTAATACGTTATAACGTCATCCCATATAACGCAATACGATATAACGTCGTCCCATATAACGTAATACGTTATAACGTCGTCCCATATAACGTGATACGTTATAACGTCATCCCATATAACGTAATACGTTATAACGTCATACCATATAACGTAATACGTTATAACGTCATCCCATATAACGTAATACGTTATAACGTCATACCATATAACGTAATACGTTACAACGTCCTCCCATATAACGTAATACGTTATAACGTCATCCCATATAACGTAATACGGTATAACGTCATACCATATAACCTATTTACGTTATAACGTCATACCATATAACGTATTACGTGATAACGGCATCCCATATAACGTAATACGGTATAACGTCATACCATATAACCTATTTACGTTATAACGCCATACCCTATAACGTATTACGTGATAACGGCATCCCATATAACGTAATACGTTATTACGTCATCCCATATAACGTAACACGTTATAACGTCGTCCCATTTAACGTAATACGTTACAACGTCATCCCATTTAACGTAATACGTTACAACGTCATACCATATAACGTAATACGTTATAACGTCATCCCATATAACGTAATACGGTATAACGTCATACCATATAACGTAATATGTTATAACGTCATACCATATAACGTAATACGTTATAACGTCATCCCATATAACGTAATACGTTATAACGTCATACCATATAACGTAATACGTTATAACGTCCTCCCATATAACGTAATAGGGTATAACGTCATACCATATAACCTATTACGTTACAACGTCATACCATATAACCTATTTCGTTAAAACGTCATCCCATATAACGTAATACGTTATAACGTCATACCATATAACGTAATACGGTATAACGTCATACCATATAACCTATTTACGTTATAACGTCATACCATATAACGTATTACGTGATAACGGCATCCCATATAACGTAATACGTTATTACGTCATCCCATATAACGTAATACGTTATAACGTCGTCCCATTTAACGTAATACGTTACAAATTCATCCCATTTAACGTAATACGTTATAACGTCGTCCCATATAATTGTAATATCGTGATGTAATATGTTCACAAAGAGTGGACAATAGAGATGTTAATCAGACAGAAAAGACGATTGTGGCTTAACTTGAACTATTCATACCAAACGTACAGAACACAGCGCAATCCACACTCTCTCGGCAACGCCACTCGCAACCTCCGTCTCCGCTCAACTCGCACTCGGCTTCTCGATTCGCACTCTGCTTTTCGACTAACTGTTGTCGCATTCTATTGCCCTTTTCCTAGGCCCACCGCACACGTGTTCTGCAGACGCTCGTGGCCAGGGTCACGTAGGTCTTTTCCACGAAACTATGCACTTGAAAAGACCGATGACACATTGATGGGCCCGACGGCGCCTCGGCTCTCGCGACACTGTTCATAGTTCGTCCGATATTTCCCAGGCCTTTCGTCCACGATACTACATTCGGCCATCCTGCAATAACATCTGCCCTCAGATGTTTCCTTCTATCTCGCTGTCATCAGATGCGTCACTTTCGGCATTTAGGACCCAAGGTTTCATAAAATCGGGGTGTGCACGGGTCCTTCCTCAGGTACTGCTTCGCACGCTTTCTTCTTTTCTTGTAATTTCGCAGGTTCCCTTCTAGCTTACCTATGTTTCGTTCGGTTAGGCTACAGTCAAGGCAGTTGGATACCACGTGTTCGACCCTTTCGCGTAACCCCTTGAACCAGAAGTCCTTCTTGACCATAGCTTCTGTTTTGGTGACCTCGAAATGCCCACGCTCGTGCGCTTGCCTGACTACCTGAGCCCGCATCGCCTTCGATACTACTATTAGCACATCGTCCTCACACTCCTTATACAAAATATTGTTTCTTACTACCTGCCCATCGGCCTGACTGCACGTTGCGGCGTCCAAAATCCTACGGACTTCGATGTCCTTGTTCCGTGCCCTTCTCAACCGTGCAATCAGCCCGTCTTCACTCTCCGTTACATACATAGTGCTCGGCAGGGGGTTCCTACTCGGAGCATCTACATGCTGCATACTTTTCCCCGGCCGATGACGGCCGATGACCTGATACGTAATCTCGCCTAGTAACAAGGCCCATCTAGCCACACGCACACACAAATCTTTCTTTCTAACTACACCTATCGGACTCGCATACTCCAAGTCTGACGATTTGATGACACCCTCGTTTATCCACGCTTCCATCAGATCATCTACTTCCTTTCTTTCCGACGGCGCCAGTCTTCGCGGTCTTCGCGCTACCGGTTTGTCGCTTTTCAGAACTATTTTCTCGGTTATTCCGACGTCTCGCTTCTTCTCCGGCCTATACCCTTTAATAATATCCCGAATGGCTTCGCGGTAATGAGGTTCTCGTACATGCGACAAGTCGATCTCGTCGGATTGTTCTATCGCGTTTACTCTCAGTACATCCGGCGCGTCCTCGTGACCGTCGGTCTGATCGTCGAGTCGTAAAAATGTCACCTCGCCCCGTTTGACTCGCAACTCTACCTGGTCTAAAAAATCGGTACCTAAGAGTAGACTGTGTCTTGTCATTACCTTATTCGAGACAACATGCAGGGTGACAGTAAAGTCGTACCCGTCGACCGTCATTACCCTTGTAAACTCGCCCCAGGTACTATTGCCAACAGAACCAAAACCATCGAACCTAAGTTTGCAGTTTCCCAGAGGTGGTGATCCTAACCTCGCATACTCATCCGCTCGTATGAACGTAAGGTCACTACCTGTATCCACTAACGAGACAAACCTGCAGCCATCTATCGACACGTCCTTCAAGTACTTTCCCTTTTCGGATCTTGACACTACGCAAGTCTCTTTCGGTCGTGCCGTACACCTCGCTGCAATATGTCCAAATCCGCTGCACTTGAAACACCTAACACCTTCTCCCCTCTCCGGACACTTAACACTTAGATGATCCTCACTATCGCAAATGAAGCATCTTCTTTTCTTCATTGCGTCTACAGATTGACTGGGCTTCCCGTTCTTCTGGGTTTTAGCCGGCTTCACAATCGACTTTGCTCTGCGACTCTTCTGCTCTTCGTACATCACTAACCTCTTCCTCAACTCTTTGATTGACGTAGCGCCGTACAATACAGCCTTATTGTTCTCGTCGTCTATTATTCCATCCACTATGTATTCCACCTTTGCTTCCTCCTCCATGTCCACATGGCTGGCTATCTCGAGCATGCGGTACATGTAAGCCAAACATGCTTCATCACTCTCCTTTTTTGTTTCTTCAAGTTTCTGATGAACTTGCCTACTGTTGACTTTCCTCGAAAATTCTTTCACTAGCCCCCTCTTCAACTCATGCCAAGTCCTGGCGTGACACTCGAAGCTCGCAAATATTTTCGCTGATCCCTTCAGCAGCTTCCTCGCGTAGACTGCCTTCTGCCCATCCGACCACATGCACGTATCAGCGACTTCCTCGAACGACTCGAACCATCGTTCGACATTTTCACCTCTGTTGCCACTAAACGACTCTAATGCATCTTCGACGTCTCTAAAACTCAGTGTCGAACCAACACATGCCCTTCGACAACATTCGTCACGGTCCTGATGCACCCTTCGCGTATCTCTCTTGTATTCTCTTGCGTTTTTCTTGTCATCTTCATCCTCACTTTCGTCGTCGCTTTCCTCTTCCGACGATATGTCGTTACCATCCATGGCCGCTCGTAGCCGTGCGCGTAATTCTACTTTTCTTCCCGTCGTTTTTAAACCCAAACTAGCGAGGCGCTCCTTCAACTCCTTCGTATTCATTTTCTCAACATCCTCATCTTCGTTGCAATCACGCTCAGCTCTCTGTACACTTTCTAAATCTCGTTGACCGGTTAGCTCTTCACCGCCCGTCGATCCCTTACGATACGATTGTCCAGCCCTACACGCCCGATTCAGCCTTGCAATCAGCACTGACCTCGCACCCGATATAGGGAGGTTCATTCGCGCGAGCTTATTCCTCAGCTCCTCCAGCGTCGAACCCTCTTCACCCGACAATCGTTCGTCCCCGACGTTGGCCATTTTTCACACAACGCAAACTTAAACAGTCAACGATATCGTCTTTTACCGCACCGCGTACCGGTAAATTCACAACTAGCTCGAATAGCTCTGTTAAACCGTTTCGTTTTCTGTCTTGTCCAATCCCGGCTGAGCCCCCAAAAATATGTAATATCGTGATGTAATATGTTCACAAAGAGTGGACAATAGAGATGTTAATCAGACAGAAAAGACGATTGTGGCTTAACTTGAACTATTCATACCAAACGTACAGAACACAGCGCAATCCACACTCTCTCGGCAACGCCACTCGCAACCTCCGTCTCCGCTCGACTCGCACTCGGCTTCTCGACTCGCACTCTCGTTCTCGACTCGCGCTCTGCTTTTCGACTAACTATTGTCGCATTCTATTGCCCTTTTCCTAGGCCCACCGCACACGTGTTCTGCAGACGCTCGTGGCCAGGGTCACGTAGGTCTTTTCCACGAAACTATGCACTTGAAAAGACCGATGACACATTGATGGGCCCGACGGCGCCTCGGCTCTCGCGACACTGTTCATAGTTCGTCCGATATTTCCCAGGCCTTTCGTCCACGATACTACATAATGTAACACGTTATAACGTCAACCCATATAACGTAATACGTTATACCGTCATCCCATATAACGTAATACGTTATAACGTCGTCCCATATAACGTAATACGTTATAACGTCATCCCATATTACGTAATACGTTATAACGTCATCCCATACAACGTAATACGGTATAACGTCATACCATATAACCTATTTACGTTATAACGTCATACCATATAACGTATTACGTGATAACGGCATCCCATATAACGTAATACGTTATTACGTCATCCCAAATAACGTAACACGTTATAACGTCATCCCATATAACGTAATACGGTATACTGTCATAGCATATAACCTATTTACGTTATGACGTCATACCATATAACGTATTATGTGATAACGTCATCCCATATTACGTGATACGTTATTACGTCATCCCATATAACGTAATACGTTATAACGTCATCCCATATAACGCAATACGATATAACGTCGTCCCATATAACGTAATACGTTATAACGTCGTCCCATATAACGTAATACGGTATAAAGTCGTTCCATATAACGTAATACGTTATAACGTCGTCCCATATGACGTAATACGTTATAACGTCATCCCATATAACGTAATACGTTACAACGTCATCCCATTTAACGTAATACGTTACAACGTCATCCCATATAACGTAATACGTTATAACGTCATCCCATATAACGCAATACGATATAACGTCGTCCCATATAACGTAATACGTTATAACGTCGTCCCATATAACGTGATACGTTATAACGTCATCCCATATAACGTAATACGTTATAACGTCATCCCATATAACGTAATACGGTATAACGTCATACCATATAACCTATTTACGTTATAACGTCATACCATATAACGTATTACGTGATAACGGCATCCCATATAACGTAATACGTTACAAATTCATCCCATTTAACATAATACGTTATAACGTCGTCCCATATAATGTAACACGTTATAACGTCAACCCATATAACGTAATACGTTATACCGTCATCCCATATAACGTAATACGTTATAACGTCGTCCCATATAACGTAATACGTTATAACGTCATCCCATATTACGTAATACGTTATAACGTCATCCCATATAACGTAATACGGTATAACGTCATACCATATAACCTATTTACGTTATAATGTCATACCATATAATGTATTACGTGATAACGGCATCCCATACAACGTAATACGTTATTACGTCATCCCAAATAACGTAACACGTTATAACGTCATCCCATATAACGTAATACGGTATACTGTCATAGCATATAACCTATTACGTTATGACGTCCTACCATATAACGTATTACGTGATAACGTCATCCCATATAACGAAATACGTTACAACGTCATCCCATATAACGTAATAAGTTATAACGTCATCCCATATAACGTAATACGTTATAACGTCATACCATATAACGTAATACGTTATAACGTCCTCCCATATAACGTAATACGATATAACGTCATACCATATAACCTATTACGTTACAACGTCATACCATATAACCTATTTCGTTAAAACGTCATCCCATATAACGTAATACGTTATAACGTCATCCCATATAACGTAATATGTTATAACGTATATACGTTACGTTATAACGTCATCCCATATAACGTAATACGTTATAACGTCATCCAATATAACGTAATACGGTATAACGTCATACCATATAACCTATTACGTTACAACGTCATACCATATAACCTATTTCGTTAAAACGTCATCCCATATAACGTAATACGTTATAACGTCATACCATATAACCTATTTACGTTATGACGTCATACCATATAACGTATTATGTGATAACGTCATCCCATATTACGTAATACGTTATTACGTCATCCCATATGACGTAATACGTTATAACGTCGTCCCATTTAACGTAATACGTTACAAATTCATCCCATTTAACGTAATACGTTATAACGTCGTCCCATATAATGTAATACGTTATAACGTCAACCCATATAACGTAATACGTTATAACGTCATACCATATAACCTATTACGTTACAACGTCATCCCATATAACGTAATACAGTATACCGTCATACCATATAACCTATTTACGTTATGACGTCATACCATATAACGTATTATGTGATAACGTCATCCCATATTACGTAATACGTTATTACGTCATCCCATATAACGTAATACGTTATAACGTCATCCCATATAACGTAATACGGTATAACGTCATACCATATAACGTAATACGGTATAACGTCATACCATATAACCTATTTACGTTATGACGTCATACCATATAACGTATTATGTGATAACGTCATCCCATACAACGTAATACGTTATTACGTCATCCCAAATAACGTAACACGTTATAACGTCATCCCATATAACGTAATACGGTATACTGTCATAGCATATAACCTATTACGTTATGACGTCCTACCATATAACGTATTACGTGATAACGTCATCCCATATAACGAAATACGTTACAACGTCATCCCATATAACGTAATAAGTTATAACGTCATCCCATATAACGTAATACGTTATAACGTCATACCATATAACGTAATACGTTATAACGTCCTCCCATATAACGTAATACGGTATAACGTCATACCATATAACCTATTACGTTACAACGTCATACCATATAACCTATTTCGTTAAAACGTCATCCCATATAACGTAATACGTTATAACGTCATCCCATATAACGTAATACGTTATAACGTCATCCCATATAACGTAATACGGTATAACGTCATACCATATAACGTAATATGTTATAACGTCATACCATATAACGTAATACGTTATAACGTCATCCCATATAACGTAATACGGTATAACGTCATACCATATAACCTATTACGTTACAACGTCATACCATATAACCTATTTCGTTAAAACGTCATCCCATATAACGTAATACGTTATAACGTCATACCATATAACCTATTTACGTTATGACGTCATACCATATAACGTATTATGTGATAACGTCATCCCATATTACGTAATACGTTATTACGTCATCCCATATGACGTAATACGTTATAACGTCGTCCCATTTAACGTAATACGTTACAAATTCATCCCATTTAACGTAATACGTTATAACGTCGTCCCATATAATGTAATACGTTATAACGTCAACCCATATAACGTAATACGTTATAACGTCATCCCATATAACGTAATACGTTATAACGTCGTCCCATATAACGTAATACGGTATAACGTCATACCATATAACCTATTTACGTTATGACGTCATACCATATAACGTATTATGTGATAACGTCATCCCATATTACGTAATACGTTATTACGTCATCCCATATAACGTAATACGTTATAACGTCGTCCCATTTAACGTAATACGTTACAAATTCATCCCATTTAACGTAATACGTTATAACGTCGTCCCATATAATGTAATACGTTATAACGTCGCTTTCCTTATAACGTAATACGTTGCAACGTCATCCATATAACATAATACGTTATAACGTCGTCGCGCAACGTAATACGTTATAACGTCATCCCATATAACGTAATACGTTATAACGTCATCCATATAACGTAATACGGTATAACGTCATACCATCAACCTATTTACGTTACTAACGTCGCTACACCATATAACTATTACGTTATAACGTTATGACATATAACGTAATACGGTATAACGTTATACCATATAACGTAATACGTTATAACGTTATGCAATATAACGTAATGCGCTATAACGTCGTCCCATATAACGTAATACGTTATAACGTCATCCCATATAACGTAATACGTTATAACGTCATACCATATAACGTAATACGTTATAACGTCCTCCCATATAACGTAATACGGTATAACGTCATACCATATAACCTATTACGTTACAACGTCATACCATATAACCTATTTCGTTAAAACGTCATCCCATATAACGTAATACGTTATAACGTCATACCATATAAGGTAATACATTATAACGTCGTCCCATATAACGTAATACGTTATAACGTCATCCCATATAACGTAATACGTTATAACGTCATCCCATATAACGTAATACGGTATAACGTCATACCATATAACCTATTTACGTTATAACGTCATACCATATAACGTATTACGTGATAACGGCATCCCATATAACGTAATACGTTATAAAGTCATCCCATATAACGTAATACGGTATAACGTCATACCATACAACCTATTTACGTTATAACGTCATACCATATAACGTATTACGTGATAACGGCATCCCATATAACGTAATACGTTATAACGTCATACCATATAACGTATTAATTAATAACGTCATCCCATATAACGTAATACGTTATAACGTCCTCCCATATAATGTAATACGTTATAACGTCAACCCATATAACGTAATACGTTATAACGTCATCCCATATAACGTAGTGCGTTATAACGTCGTCCCATTTAACGTAATACGTTACAAATTCATCCCATTTAACGTAATACGTTATAACGTCGTCCCATATAATGTAATACGTTATAACGTCA
>NW_022884620.1:0-41858 GCF_011952205.1 Bombus bifarius
CTCGAGGGCGGCTAGTATCTTTTTCTAACCACGGACATGGAAATTGACCAAATTAACAGCAACGTCAATTTCCCTCACTTTCTGAACGAAGGCTATCCTCGACGAATCCGATGATCTCGTGTCTTTAGACACATCCCATCATAGTCTTCCTCTGCAGCGTCATCGCGACGGAAAGTCATTCTCTCGTGGGGTCGTATTAGCGAGTTACTTAACGTCTTTGCGCTCGGTGGATATTCCACGTTTTAACAAACAGTTAGTTTAGTTATACTTCCATCGTAGCCAAGCAAGTCGAGTACGATTTGGGCTTTGGAAGAAAGCGCATCCTGTTATCTCGTTGACCGCGGATTCGTTATTGAACCTAAGATCATTGTTATTAGCTTCTCGAGTATCTAATTACCACGGTTACTTGTCAAATTCTGTAATAATAGTATTTGCACCAGTCAATGTCTTCTCTATTCCATAACGATAATGTGTAATCCAAATGAAGATGCGTTTCACGCCCCTAACCGTAATTCTAATGTAAATCCGACACATATATAGGCTATGTTCAAAACATTGATTCCTATAATATTTTTCAAAATCAGTCAAAATAGAGAATGTAGCCTTTTTTCAGTTTCGCCAAAATGCACATAAAATCATTGTTTTTCATGAATGCACGTTGTTGGTTTTCTGATGCAAAATTGATCGGATAATGTTCTGTCATTCGTGAGGGCTAACGAGGATTACCCTGTCGCCAATGCTGTCCAGGAAAATTCTTTATGGCCTGTTGCAAAATAATGCACACGGCACAGAAGCAATTGTAGCGGCACAGGAGTCAAAGGACGACGCGAGTCGGGAGCGACGCATGCTGTAGTATTGCCTCAGGATATTGACTCAGCCTTGACGCAGAAATGTAATGATACACAAACTCCGGGCAAAACAATGTCGCCGCTACATGCAACCGTTGAATGAAGAGGAATGTGAATTTTCCGACTCTCCCCCGACCAGTATGAATAAACGAACGCGACTGCAAGCGACAGAGTATCGAACAGTATCGTCGAGTATCGCACTGTATCTACAGAGTATCTCCGAGTATCTCACGAGTATTTATCGAGTTACGAGACGAGCATTAACGAGTATTTATTCCGCGAATTTAGTCGGCGATTTATATTTTCTACTTACGACTCACGTATACGGCTGTACATTAATTTATTTATTTATTCGAAAAATATTGGACGGGTTGCGACAGCAGTCTATCGCTCTCCTTATTTCACATTATCTATCCACGACCAATCCGCCACAGAATCAAGTCTGCCTCTCATGGCCCTTTGTAGCAGAAACGATAAATCTAGAGCACTTTATCGTGTGGATTAGGGGTCATGGGTTATAATTAAATGAATTGTTCATTATTTAAAATTATATTCGCTATCTATTATTTATTATTCTTATATTTGTCGGGTTTACATTAGAATTAGGGTTAGGGGCGTAAAGCGAATCTTCGTTTGGATTACACGTCGTCGTTATGCAATAGAGAAGACATTGGCTAGTGCAAATACGATTACCATAGAACCGGACAAGTAACCGTGGTAATTAGATACTCGAGAGACTAATGACAATGATCCTAGGTTCAATAACGAATCCGCGGACAACGGGACGGTAGTCGTACGCACTCGCAAAAATCTAAGTCGGATTCTGTGTTAATATTCGCTGACCGTAAGGAGTTAATCCTTTTTGTCGATGAGACCGCAAGAGAGAATGACTTTCCGTCCCGGTGATACCCCAGAGGAAAACTATGACGGGTTGTGTCTAAGGACACGAGATCATCGGATTCGTCGGGGACATCCTACGTTCGGAAAGTAAGGGAAATTGACGTTGCTGCTAATTGGCCAATCTCCACATCGGTAGTTAGAAAAGGATGCTAGCTGCCCTTGAGGGAGGGTTGCTAGTGGGAGACGTCGTTCGTGGAAAAATAGTTCTCTCCTGTCTTCCCGTAACTGGGACAAAGACTGTGTATCTGTTGAAGGATTTTAGGTAACTAGATATTAGTGTTTATGACGGTCCTCGGGCTAGCCGATCACGTACTGTGGAGACGCGTCGACATCTGGTAAACATCCTGCTCGGAGAATAGGATCTGCGTGTGGCAAGCTACGGGACAGAAACCGTTGGAATGTTTACTGCCACGTGCCGCTACAAATCTTTCTTTTAAGGAGAGCTATAGGATTACTCAATGCCTTTGTTAGATGGAGAGTTCGTCCCGTTGACCGCGGCCACGTTCGGCGACTAATTGTCGCCTTGAGCCCAAGCTCATTGTCACAAGTCTCAAACAAATACAATTGGTTAGATCGTTTAGTTACAACTGTAGATTTTAATTACGATGTTTTTATGGATTTTCCCGAGGTTTCAGAGGGAAGGCACCGGTGCCCTCTTATCTCCGACATATT
Source organism: Bombus bifarius (assembly GCF_011952205.1). NCBI lineage: Eukaryota > Metazoa > Arthropoda > Insecta > Hymenoptera > Apidae > Bombus > Bombus bifarius. The sequence goes on from NW_022884620.1 coordinate 2,421, forward strand.
CATTAAATTGTAATGTTTGGTCATTAAATGGGCATAAACTATTTCTCAGATAGCTGTATAGATCGGTAAATTTGTTGCTGTCAAATATTAATAGCCAAATACATGTACTTTTTCATCATTATAGTATTAAATGTTTTTAATAATTCTGGTAGCAAGAACATCTATATACAATGTTCTGAAGAAACAGCGAAACTGGTAAATAAGCAATAAGTTTCATACCTTCCTTTTTTTGCATATGGAGAAATCCTCATGGACACTCCGTCGCTGCAAGCAGCAGCAGAGCATTGTCAAGCCCTTATCGACTAAAACTCCACGATGGCCCGCCTACGCGTGTGACAAGAATACCCCGCGGTCTCGGCTTTTGCGAATTACTACAAGTGCATTCCCCGCGACCCCTTGCGATCCTCCCTGCTAGTCGCGTCCCGTTGGGGATGGCAGTGGAGCGGCCCTCGGCCGCCTGACTGTCATCCCCCTCCATCGTCTTATCCTACAACGGTGAGAGTTTTTCTTTTTCTCCCTTTCTGTTCGCTCCTTAGCGAGCATAACTCGCTCGCAGAAGAGGCGGACAACCTCGTATTCCTGTGACCCTCTCAACATCGCTTCTACAATCGCTGAGGGTGTCAATCTTCCTCCTATAGCGTGCCGCAGAGTGTATCGGGGCAGCTCCCACGCCGGACAGAACTCCAGCGTGTGCTGCGCCGTGTACCTGCTCTCTCCGCCGTGGTGACAAATGTCTGTCGTCTCCCGTCCGATTTTTCTCAGGCACTCGCCGAACACGTCGTGTCCAGTGAGCACCTGGGTCATCCTGTATGTGAGCGGGAGGCAACGATGGCTCCTCCATGCCTCCTAACTGGGAGGACGACCTGGACGAGTTGAAGTCCGCTTCCTTCGTTGATCAACTGAGACCGCCAATGGTCACACGCATGCTCCTCGGCGGTTCCTAGGTTATCTGGCGCCGCCTGCTCGGTCAAATCTTCTCCCGGATCCCATACTTTCCAGCGGCCGTATCTCCTTTTCAGCGCTAGCGCCCGACGGGATCCCACTGGGGGGGGGGGGGCTAGAGCGGTCGAAGACGCGTGGGACATCGTCCGGTATCCCCTAATGATTCTGATGGCGGTTACACTGTGCAGCCTCCTGAGGAGCAGGATGCTGCGACGACTCGCCATCAGATCGTCCGCCCATACCTGGGTCCCGCATATCACTCGGGAGCGAACGACGCCCTCGCATAGTCGGCGCACCGCAACTGCCGCTCCACCGATGTTCGGCAGCAGGCCGCACAAGGCATTGGCCGCCGCCGACACCTTCGGAATCAGGGGGTCGAAGTGCGGCTCGAACCTCCACTGGCTGTCGATGACGAGACCCAGGTATTTCATCCGCGATCTCACTCCGACGGTTTCACCCGCCATGTTTATGCAGAGGCGGGACGGAGGAGTCTCTCGCCTTTTCTTGTCGTAAAACCAAATTGCCTCCGACTTCGCAGGGGAGACCCTCACGCCCAGTCCGCGTACAGCACGGGTCGCGCAGGCCGTTGCGATTTCACCGATGCGCAGCGTCTCGTGCCAATCACGAGACCCTGACCAAGAACCAACCTAATATTTCATCAACAAAAATTATATTATGAAAGGGTACACCTGCCCTTAAATTTTTCTCGTATAAAATACAGAAAATTTGGTAAATTTGGAAAGAAGTAAGGATACCTCACATCTATAACCGTCCTAACAATTAACAAGCGCTGTAATTCCCAAACTTGTTTTGATCATGCTGTACTTTAGGAAATATACCGATATTTAGACGCAGTCTCTATACAAATGTTAAAATTTACAACAGCACGATTTAAAAAAAGAGAAACAGAAAGAGAACCTTGCTTAATTGGTAGGTAACACTGGTTAAGCGTTTAGTGCAATAAATGTATAAATATATAGAATAACAATATCTTACAGACAGTTTTTCTTTTCGGATATTTATAGAACGTAACTTTGACTATGTCAAAACTATATATTTACAGAAGAGAAGTTCGAACAAATTGTCCTTATTACCAACCCAATTTGTTCTATTTATTATATAAGTTCTATTCACACTAATAATTTTCAGAAAAATATATACTAAAATCTTAATAGTTTCTAACCCATTATGCTGTGAGGTTGTTCTACAGTGTATAGCCTAGGATCGCTGGGCCGTTTTAATGGCAGAATGAACCACTACACGTACAAAGGAATTTAAACCGTACAATTACAAGAAACTAGAAAATATGGCAAGTGATGAATGAAATATCGATTTCCAAGAGGATCCGGGTCCTAAACACATAGTAGAATTGTGTACATAGCAAAAGTGGTTATTATTGCAAAAATGTAAAGTTATGAACTGGCCAGCCCAAAGCTCAAACATGAATCCGATTGAAAATCTATGGGCGATATCGAAAAAAAGTTAGAAGATAAATATGATTTCTTACTTTGTAATCTTAATAAATTATAAGATAGAATTGAAGAACAAGGGTATGAAATATTTTAAGAAGTATACACAAATTTGGCTGAAAATATGGTAAAACGGATTGCAGCCGTTTTAAGTGCAAAGGGCTCATGTACAGAATATGAAGTTCGTTTAAAGCCTTTTACCTCTTTTTCGTGCGGTGCGAAATCGAGTCAGAAGAATACCTATATAATCAACGAATAAAATAGAATACAGTAAAATTTGTACGTGTTATTACCATACATTAAGTGTATATTAATATACTTAAGTTATGTTACGTTTCTTTCATTCCCTATTGCAATATGTAAATAAATTATCACATTCTACAGATCACACTGCATTGGTTCAATTTCGCTCCTCACTGAATTTTATACATTCTGGCATATGATATTTGTATAAAAATATCATATGAATGTATAAGAATGATAATTGAAATCGTTATGAGATATTTATTTAGTTGGCTTTAAAACTGAAATATTATTGCCGTCAATCCTCGCGCAGTGATCGTACGCAGGATCTGTTTGTAATGCTAAAACAAATGGTACTATTCCATCGTCATAAGGTTAAGCATGCGTTTGTCACGACTGGCATACTTCAAATCCAATGGACTCACGATGGAGACAAAGATGTGGCGGCACTCGGCGACAATGTATATCGCTGAAGTGCCTAATGAACAATCAACATCCCAACGGTTCTTCCGCCGAAGGTTCTAGAAGAAAGAGCACGTGGCAACGGTCGCGGACGCCTAGTAAATGCATGGACAGTGGGGATGTTGAGGGATGACAAAAGAAAGTAATCGGATCCGATCGAAAGTCAAATTGTAAGAGCTTCAGTCTTGGAAAGTTACGCCTAGAGTTCGGAAGTGGATTGTAAAGTGGGTTGTTGTTAGAAAAATAAAGTAATTTTTCTGGCGTGGCGCAGTGACATGGCTGATTATTTATAATAAGTTAATACTTATTATAGATAAATATAATTTATAAGTAAGTATTATAAATAAGTGAATATTACTTAATTTAGACAACTAATTGAATCTAGCGTTTAGGTCTAGCGGGTAGTACCTCTTCAGCCTGCGAATCTGGTCCGTCGGATCAAGTAGTCCAGTGATTAGGGGGTTTCGGTGTTTGTTGACTCTTTTGCTATATCTGTCGCTATATTTTGCTATTTCCTCTTTGACTGTGGGTATTTTGAGGTTGCGATGTATTGTTTCGTTGATGACATACCAAGGTGCATCAATTAGGGATCTTAGCGTTTTCGATTGGAATCGTTGAAGTATTTCAATGTTGGAGTTACTTGCTATTCCCCATAGTTGGATTCCGTTGGTCCAGACAGGTTTTATTACGGTCTTGTAGAGGGTAATTTTATTCTGTATGTTTAGTTTGGAGCGTCGGCCCGTGAGCCAATAGAGTTTTTTTAGTTTGTCCTTTAGTTGCTTCGTTTTATCTGAGATGTGTCTCTTCCACGTTAGTCTCCTGTCCAGGGTATGCCCAGGTATCGGACTGTGTCCCTGCTAGGAACTGTTGCATTGTTGATGGAGACCTGGGGGCAGGTTTGTTTTCGGAGCGTGAAGGTTACATGTGGGGATCTTTTTCGTTAATTTTGAAGCCCCATTTATGAAACCACTTTTCCATGGAGTCGAGACTTCACTGGAGAGTGGAGGAGGCTATTACCTGGTCTGCGTGGGTAGTTAATCGCGCTGTGTCGTCTGCAAATGTTGCTATTGTTATCTCGTTTGATATAGGTAAGTCGGCAGTGTAGATGGAGTACACTAGGGATCCGAGGACACTACCTTGGGGTATGCTGGACTCTATTGAGAATGTTGCGGAAGTGGCGTCTAGACATTTAAACATGAATGGTCTATTGGTTAGGTAGGATTTTAGGATGGATTAGTAGGGGCGATGTAGGATCGTTTTAAGCTTGTATAGTAGCCCTTCATGCCATACTTTGTCGAATGCCTGTTGGATGTCTAGGAAACCCGCTGAGCAATATTTTTTCTTTTCGAGTGTGTGGCTGATCGTGTGGGTTATGCGATGGATTTGCTCTACTGTTGAATGTTGTTTTCGGAAGCCGAATTGGTGATCTGGGAGTGTTTTCAAGTCCTCTAGGAGTGGAAGGAGTCGATTCGTGAACATATTCTCGAATAGTTTAAACAGGGTAGATAAAAGACTGATTGGGCGATGGGAGCTGGTTTCGTATATCGGTTTACCGGGTTTAGGGATGAGGGTAATCGGTGAGATTTTCCAGGGCTTAGGAAAGTGTTCAAGGCGAAGGATAGCGTAAAAAATCGATGTGATGAGTGCAATCCCTTTTATGGGAAGTTCCTTGATAGCTTTATTGCCTATTAGGTCATACCCTGCTACTTTCTTGGGATTTAGGCGACTGATTGATTCTATAATCTCTGCAGAAGTGAAGGGTTCAATAGGAGAGGATATTTGGAAGGGGGTGTGCAAGTATTCAGTAACGTCCGCGGCAGCTTTGGAGGAATGGGGTTTGAATACTTTAGACAAGTATTTAGCAAACAGGTCGGCTTTTTCTACAGGGCTACGCACTCATCCACCTTGCGGACGGCGGATAGGTGGGATTATTTGTGGGGGGCGTGTGAGTTTCCTGGAGGCCTTCCATAGTGAGTAGTTGGAGTAGGCTGTTGGGGATAAACTGGCGAGATATTTTTGGAAACAGTCGTTTTTGTAATTTTTTATGGTTTTGGATAGCTTTCTAGTCGCGTTGTTTAGTTTGCGTTTGTCATCCGGTGTTCTATGGGTCTGCCATACTCTTCTTAGTCTACGTTTTTCTGCTATTTGTTTTAGTATGTATTGGGGATATTCATGTTTGCTGATAGACGTCATTGTCGGCGTGGAGAGGCGGATGGCGTTTATTATACTCGTGTTTAAGTATTCCGTAGCTGCTTCGATTTCTTCCTTAGTTTTTAGTGAAGTTAAGGCTGAAGTTGTGTGAGTAAAGACTTCTCTAAAGAGCTGCCAGTTGGTGTGTTGGTTGTGAATGGAGCCATTTGGTGTATTCTCGATAATTGTTGAACTGATAGTTGCTATCACGGGGGAATAATCAGAGGAGAGATCAGCCGAGGAGTTGATTTGGACGTGTCTTGATGAGATATTTGTAGTTACGAAGAAGTCCAGAAGGTCGGGTATTTTGTTAGTGTCAGTGGGCCAGTGCGTGGGTTCGTATGTGGTGAGGTAATTGAGATTGTTGGTTATTATGCTGCTTAAGAGATTTTTATCTCTTACTGTGACCAGTCTGCTGCCCCATTGAGTGTGTTTGGCGTTATAGTCACCTCCAGCTATGAATCTATTGCCCAGAGCGTCAAGGAAGTTATCAACGTCTTCTTTAGAAATTGAGTGTCTGGGAGGGCAGTATACTGCTGAAGTGGTGATTGTACCATGGCAGTCTTCTATTGCTACGTTTATTGCTTGGAGGTAGTCTTTCTGGAATGATGGAAGTTCGTAGTGCTTAATACTTGTTTTGATTATGATTCCGGTGCCGCCGTGGGCCTTTCCGCTGGGGTGTTGGGTATGGTAAAATTTGTAACCATTTATTTTCAAATAGTTTTTGTCGGTGAAGTGGGTCTCCGATACGAGCATTACCGTCGATTTGCTGGTGTTTTAGGAAGAGTTCTAGTTCAAATTCGTATTGCGCTAGACCGTTGGCATTCCAAAGAGCTATGCGTCTTGGTTTCATTTTGCGTCGGGGTGTATTAATTTATCCATGATGAGTGTTAGTAGCGATAGCAAATTATTTATTTGCTCCGATTGTTTCTCTATTAGCGTTTCAAGCCAAGAGACGTTGTCTGTGTTAGGTGAATTGGGGACACTATTTTGAGAAAGATCCCTTTGGCTATTCTGGTTATTTTGGATGCCTTGTACTGCTTGGGCATAGGAGGTTCAGGTAGTGGTGAATTTAGTAGGACTGGGTATTTGGTTGGTTGAGGGGATTGGGGTAGTCGTGAATTTCGGCGGGCTGGGTATTTGGTTGGTTTCCTCTTTTGCTCTGAGTTTAGGGTACTTGTTTGTGTATAGGGTTTTATAGGCTGCGCAGCCTTTGTAGTTGGCAGGATGGTCACCTTGACAGTGGCTGCACTTCGCTGGAGTTTCTGGTGATTTAGTGCACTGGTCGGTGGAGTATGTACCTGCACATTTAACGCAGCGGAAGGTATGGTTGCAGTGTTTTTGCTTGTGACCTACCTTTGGCACGTTTTGCATTGCACTATCTCTTTTTTAACAAGCGATGGTTCGAATTTTACTATTGCGTCCATTAGGCGACTGATATTGTAAATTTCCTTATTGTTAGGTTTTTGCTTTATATCGATAAAGAATAAGGATAACGGGTCTTTCGAGTCTTTATGCCTTATATTACTAACGTTGATGACTTAGTGGCCGAGTGGGGGGGGGGGGTCGTCTCCGAGAGAAGACAAAGAAGTTCGAAGGGCCAGCAGTACCATTTTGAGGAGTCGGAAAGTGTAAATCAAGAAGTAAGAGTGTTGCCAGCGTTGTCGTGAGAGTGTGATCCGCGTGAAAGAGAGAGAGTGTTGAATCCGTTGTGACGAGAGTTACAAAGGAACTATTGCGTTGTGTAGACCATAATACGTTATTGTAATTAATTAACATCTGTACATTCCATTCATCGTAAATAAATCATCACTATGATATTATATTTACAATACTACATGTATCTTCCTAATTTGGTTATTGATTAAAATTTCGTAATAAGGAGTCATAGCTTTTTCGATGTGGTCAGGATCTAATCATTCATCGTCCAATTTATCTGTTTTGTGATCATTATGCACTAGAACCGCGTCTCCTTCTCTAAATACGGTTTGTGTTTCAATGATTTTTTTCTTGTTGATCTCGCATGTAGCGTTTTCTACTTTGTCCAAGTGTTTGTCCAGCTAGTGTCTCGTATTTGTCCAATTGCTTTCCATAGTGTAAAGCTTTCTTCATACGTGTAGTTGGAGGTTCCGGATATTGAGGATGGGAGGTTAGCTTTTCGTCCAAAGGTTAGTTCAAAAAGTGAAAAACCGGTTGCATCGTGTATTGCTGTGTTATATCCTAAGCATATGAAGTTTAATACTTCGTCCCATTCTTTGTCTGAGTCGTTTAGACTGGTTCGTATCATGTCTTTTACCGTTGCGTGTGTTCTTTCTAGGGATCCGTTAGATTGTGGGTGAAAGCTGGTCGTTTTTATATGTTTCATTTTAGATGCTTCTTCGAATTTCGTCACGAATTCGCTAATAAAGTTCTGTCCTTGGTTTGTGTAAATTCGACCAATCGCGGGGAGACGTAATCGCGAGGAGAGACGTCAACGGGAGTCGTAAATTCCCGTTACGATTATAGCAATCGACGCCACGAATTGATCGATCCCCTGATTTCCGTTGAGATAATAGGGGTGATTAAGTTTGTATAACACTGTTATTCACAGAATTATAAGTTATATATTTCCAACACATAGATTACACTATTGAGTAGAGATAAATAGATAACAGCTTATCGCACGAAGGTAAGATAGATATGTACGTTAGAGCAGGGCCCTTATAATTGAATTTAGTGTATTAGTGGACGTAGCACTATAATATATTTAGTAGAGAAGATGTGTATTCGACAATACCGAGAACCGACAAAATAGTTTGCGTGAATTAGACTACTCTCGCGTTATGTTTAGACTGCCACGTTAGGCGTTACCTTAGACTTAGTAGTTGACTTGACCCTCCTGATGTCGCAGAAGAAGTAAGGTACAGTGACGATGCTGTGTCGTAGGAAAACTAGTGATGGGTGTGTATAGCGCATGGGACCATCGGATTTGTTCATGACATTTTTAGTCAGGAAAGTGAGGGCAGTACATAATGCTTCTGATTGGATAAACGTAGATTGGTGGACTATCGAATGGCATTCGATTGTATTGAAAGTGTACCTGAGGGGTACTAAAAGCTGTGTATTTTTTTGATGTTACGTCCATTGGTATTTGATGAAATCCGGAGGAGAAGTCTAGTGCGGAGAAGAATTTTGCGTTTCCTAATTGCGAGAGTATATCGTCAATGTTTGGCAAAGGGTACGCGTCTTGATCAGTAAATCGTTTAATTTACGGAAATCTATCACTATGCGCCACTTTTGTTTTCCGGAGGCTTCGTTTTAGCCCAAGTTTTGATCCAATGGTAATTGTAAGGAGTCTTGCAGTGATGGCGTTAATTCGTATCGTTGGTCCTCTTCCCTGCTTCTTCCTCGGGATTCATATCCTCTTCGTCAGTTGTTATGTGGTAATTTCTCGGAGGCGGTAAGTTTCTTTGGTTGGCTGGTGGAAAATTTCGCTGTTGGGTGCAAGCGTTGGCTAAATGTCCCGTTTGATTACATTTGAAACATTTGGGCGGTGGTCGTTCCATTATCGCCTATCTTTCCGCAGGTGGATTTATTGGCTTTGGTTGTGCGATGTTGCCAAGCATGACATTTCTTCTTGCATTTGGTGTTCCTTAAAATTGGAGTTTGACTCTCGCGGTTAGTTGATTCATTGTTCTTCCTCTTACTATGTTTTTGTTCCTGCTCGACGTACTGGATCACGAATTTCGTGTTGGAGTGCGCATATCAGTTCGTTGAGGTTGTGTTGGAATCTCTTCACATAACTGTGTACCGATTCATTAAAGTTTTGTCGCGTACGTTGCAATTTATCACGAGCTCCATTAGATGTAATACTCACGGATACAAACTTTCTGAGGTTTCCAAAAAGGTCTTCATAATTCTTGATTTCAATGTGGTGGACACTGCGTTCTGCTTCTCTGATGATTCTTTGTGTTAAAATTAGGCGTAATAATACGCGTTTTTCTCGACATTCGGCTCGAGCTTCTTTTATCCGTTTAATAAAACCTTCTACTCCTATATCGTCTTGTCCATTGAATGTAGGGATGAAGTCCAGGTAGGTTTTTGCATTGTACATGGAATTGTCATTATTTACTGGTTCTTCTTCACTGTCCGCACTGTCCGTTTCGCTAGGTTCCATTTCGGTGTCTTTAGGAAAAGGTAGTCGCCTTTTCTGAATAGTGCTGGCTCTAGCGTCTTCAGTTATAATGGAGTTAAATTTAGATGTGGAAACTGACTGAATTCCTACTCGTAGTTCAGCTAGACTCCTACCTAAGAGTTCAATCTCTCTAATGCGTTGTTGACTTTCTTCGTATATTAGTTTATGCAAGTTACTCAAGGCTGGTTCGTGTCTTTCGTTTTGTTTTTGCATAGCGTCTAACATGGCCAGAATATTTGGATCCACACCTGTAACCATAGAGCTAGCAGAAGATGTGTCTTCTGATCTTTTGTTTATAGTGGTAACTGTACTGTCGTCGGAGTCTGTACGATTGAAACTGTTGCGACGACTACGATTGTGCTTAAAAGAATCCAGTTCTTTACCTGGGTATCTTTCCTTTCGTGAATGATGTTCTGACCAGTTTCAGTTTTGGGTGATGACCGTAGTCCGCTTTCCATAGAAGTCGTTTTCACGCAAAGTGAACTAATCTATGCAGAGGTCCGCTGATCCTTCAGTCTTCAGTGATGCGCGTACGCCGAAATCGTGATATCGTTTACACTGAACCGAATGGATCTTGGCAGGATCGTCAAAATGTCACGTAATAAATGACGAGGTAATATATAGATTTAAAAAAAGGCGAATGAACAATAGCCCGTTTGTATACTTTATTCACAAGGCGAAGTTACGCTTCAATAGCAAACTACAGACTGACTTACTGACTAAAGGATTGGTATCTTTGCCTCCTCACTATGATTCACATATCTCACGGGTGAGAGCCCGGCTACTGTCTATTCACACCGCTATCGCATGACCAGGTGTGTTATATGCATATTCTGAGGTCGGCGGAATCCTAGCTTCTGGGCGACATTACAAGAGCAAGAACAAAAAGTGATGATCCTCATCTTAAATCATTGGATGATTTCAAGAAAATTAGGAATTTGCATAAAAGGACAATAGCCAAGAGCAATGAGAAGGCATGGGGAAAATTTCACGAAATTTTAGAATGGGACCATTGGGGAAGACCTCATCGCACAGTTACAGCAAGAGCAACGAATAAAATTCCCCCAAGGCCATACCGATTTCAAAGCTAAAAAGTATTATTGAAACATTGTTTGTGACAAAGTTGATCCCGCTGTAAAAAGAAAAATAAGATTTTAGCAGGGTATAAGGATATAATGGAGAGCACCACGATCTGACAAAAAATATAGACGATGTGACCGAGAGCACTAGGAAACGCAACTCTAAAAAGCATTAGGTATAGGTAGTGTGCCTGGAGAAATTATCAAACTTATAGTAAACAAAAGGAGCAGTGATGTATACAGAGTGTTGAACCGCATAACAGAGGAGGGCAGAATACTGAAGAAGTGGAAAATAGCACGAGTAATTCAACTTCCTATACCAGGTAAAGATTTTACATCATTGGATGCATTTCGACTCATAAGCACATTACCACTAGTAAGTAAAATTTTTGAGAAGTGCTTCAAATTGCTGGTAGAAAGATGTATTGGGTCAGATCCGTTTCACAGTAGACAATATAGATTTCGAAGGAAGCATAGTACTGCGGACGCGGTATGCCAAATGACTAAAATGGCGGATACCTGTAAGAAAAAGAAACTAGTATTCGTGTTAGTCACGATTCATATAAAAAACGCATTCAATATACTAAGTTTGAAGAAAATGATGGAGGAAGGAAACAGAAGGAAATTACCCTTAAAAGTCAAGAGATTACTCTGGAATTATCTTGCAAGAAGAAAAATCGTGAGTAATGCATTTGGTAGGGTGGAAAATTTTATATATGCGGGGGTACCACAAGGCTCCGTGCTTCTTGTTATATAAGAAGCGCCCTTCTTATGGAACCTTGTATACAGCGAGCTTCTGCTTAATTTGCAAAAAATTAATAAACTAATATTGTAGTATGGGGGAAAACACTGGGGAAAATCCCGATGGTACTCTAGGTAAAAAACAATAAAAATGCTGAATCATTGGAGGTCCCAATGGATCATATTTTATGGCGCAAATAAAAAATACATTTGTAACTTATAATGCTCCGGTAGCAGTACATAATTAATTCATATACTTTCATTTTTCATTTTCTACAGACCGCATTGTAACATTTTATATTATACACTTTTATAATATTAGATGCAAGTAGGTAAAAAATGAAAAATATACTGACTTATTTTCTGACGATCTATTGGAACATTGATCGAAATGAAATGAGTTTAAAATTTAAGAGAATGCAGTATAGATTACGCTACATATTGCTGCAGTAACGCTTTCAGCGTAAACAAATTTTATGTTCGCGCATCGATGCAGATGTCGTGGAAAAATTCAACAAGTGACTAAAAAAAATGTCGATCTCCAAACAGGAGATCAAGTTCTTTATTTCCACTCAGCACAAGTCCAGTTAGCCTGAGGATCGGCTATAAAACCTGGGTTTTTGGTAATTAAGATTTTCCAAACAGACAGACAGTCTTTGTCCCAAATTGACCAATTGACAGCGACGTCAATTTCTCTTACTGTCGGAACAAGAGCTATACCCGAAGTATCCGATGATCTCGTGTCCTTAGACACACCCCAACACAGTTTGCCTCTGTGGCATCATTGGGACGAAAATTCATTCTTTCTTGAGATCCCATCGACGAAGGGAGCAGCGCCTTACGATCAGTGAGTACTACACGTTTGAGTTAGAGCAAGTATATCTTTCATCCCGCTGACCGTGGATTCGTCATCGAACCTAAGACCAACGTCACTAACATCGCAAGTGCCCAACCACCGCTGTGGATTGTCGAATCGGTAGTGTCCATACTCGTAGTATCAGGCTGTATCTTCGTTATAACACAACGATGGCCTACTCCAAGGGACTCCAACTCAAACGCCCACAACCCTGTTCCTGACTCTTGTCCGACATATATATACTATCTTACACTATATTATACTCTATACTATGTGGCGGCCCATGGCTGTAGAAAAAGTTCCAGGATTGAAGTGCATGTATTGGCCACATAGCCCACGAAACGATGTCCGAGGACAGGACGTCGCAGGCCTTCGAAGAATAAATTTATTATTTTATTGCCTGCGGGTTTTTCCATCCCCACCTTGGAAGAAAACTCTCTCTTCCGAGAACGTCGGCACCTTATAAAAAAGGAAACTGGAAAAGCTCGGGATAATCATAGTCCATCAGAGTCCCACACAGTCATTTATAATCGCTCTTGGTAGTTCACGGGAATCGCAGGTAGTCGCACGGTTAGTCAGTCTGAAAAATAGTCACAGTTAGTGCGTACCGAGTTTGTATCGATTCTGTATCAATTTTGTATCAATTTTGTATCGTCATCGGTTAAGCTCGACGTGCGTCACTGTACGATATAAAATGGCGCACACTCGACATCGAAATAAACATTGCTGAGGTTAATTACCGGAGTACTTTAATAACATCCAACATGTCCTTACCACTTCAAATATATATGTCGGGTTAACATTAGGATTTAAGGCGCGTAACGATTCTTCGTTTGAATTAGCCATTGTTTTACAAAACAGAGAATATATTTACACGAATAAACAAGGTTTTACAAATATTATGAATAATGAATTTTGTAAATGATATGATTGATTAACAAATGATAAATTAAATTATTAATTAGATTAAAGAATAATAAGTTTTATCGAACAATAAAAGAAACGAATAATATATCTTACGATTTACTAATTTAACGAATAATGAAAATTAACGATTGATAAATTTACAAATATTGAATTTAATTTACGTTATAAACAATGATCCGGGGTTCAAACGAATTCACGGTCAACGGGAAAACTTTAAACAATTTTATAACACAAAAATACGTTTGCTGAATCACACGGAAAAATTACTCGATGTATCACTTTCCAAGGCGACCACACGAATGCCTCTCTGATTAAAATCTTTTTCGTAATACGACTGCATTTGTTTGTTATATTCTCGCTGGAAACATCGAGAAGGTTCCAATCGTTGTTGCTAGGCAATATCTGTCAAAAGTTTGTTATATACTCCTTGGTAACATCGAGAAAGATCCAAACGCCGATACTAGGCAATTTCTGTCTTCATCAAGCAAAACGTTTATCCCGTGACCGTGGCTACGTTCAGCGACCAGTTGTCACCTCGAACCCACTTTCGCTTTTCACAAATGTCAAACAATTACAGATGACAATTACTTAATTACAGTTATGATAAAATCTAGGCCAAAGCACTAAAAGGCCTCCTCAAAATTGCATAGGGAAGGCTCCGGTTTTCATTTCATCTCCGACATATACATATGTAGGATGATCTACGTTTGTAACTTGCTGCTTAGCTCGTGTCACACGATCAGGAGTGTCACACGTTCAGAAGCAATAATAGGGTAAACCAAACATCCTGTATGCCACAGCGATCGAAACCAGATAGTAATACTGATATACACCCGACGATAACCCCTCCAGAGGAACTATAACCTCAGTATAAAAACACTCCCAAATTAGCGCTCGACACCTCTTTGTTGTAGCACTCTGAACCGTCACGATCTTGGATTCGTACAATAAATTTTACTACCATATCTATAGTTTAATTCTTTATCTTATATGTGAGGTGTATATAGTTGTGGGTGATAAAGAATTATCAATTGATGAATCGTTAGTCGGGACGCTGTGTCATTCTAGCATAACTCAATACTTGCCAAATAAAAGACATCATCACTGGGCATAAAATTTTGTATGCTGTGCGATACAGTATCAAAATATTGTTTGACGTTTTATTGCTACAAAGGTTTTTTTTTATTTAATATTTCGCATTCACAATTTATCCAATTTGGACATTTGGTAGAATTTTTTAGTTGTTTGATTATCATGTGGGTGACTACCCTCAGCGGGGTACCATCATCGTGTTTGTTAGGTTATGTCCTTTGTGAGATCTGTAGGGTGTTTCTTTTTTAGTCTTCTTTTTATGTTTGTTGCGCCGACTGTTTCCGCTGCCAGCCGGTTCGGGTTCGTTGCTATTCTTTCTCTGTATCTTCTTGCACTTCTGTTAATCTCCTCCTTGACCGTTGGTATTCCCAGGTCTTTCCGAATGTCCTCGTTTCTAACGTACCATGGCGCATTTACTATTGTTCGGAGTATTTTAGATTGCGTTGCCTCTATTTTGATTATATGGCTCATTGCTGCTGTTCCCCATAGTGCTATTCCGTACGTCCAGATTGGTTTTATGACCATTTTATATATTTTTAGTTTGTTTTCTATGCTTAGTTTGGATTTTCAACTTGTTAGCCAGTACATTTGTCTCCTTGCCATCTGTATTTTGTCTATTGTTGCTTTAATATGCTGTTTCCATGTGAGTCGTGTATCTAAGTGGAGTCCTAGGTATTTGACTTGCCTTGTTTGTATTATGTGTGTGCCGTTTAGTACAATGTTTGGTGGTTTCTGTTTTCGCAGTGTGAATGTAATGTGTTTGCATTTATCGGGGTTTGCTTTAATTTGTTTTGCTTGAGGCCACTTTTCTATTTTTGTGATATGTTCTTGTAGTAATGTAACTGCTGTTGCAGGGTTAGCGTGCCTGACTAGTACAGCTGTGTCATCCGCGAATGTCAGTATTTTGCTATTGTTAGTTGTTGGTATGTTGGCCGTGTATAATGTGTATAAAATTGGTCCTAGGAAACTTCCTTGCGGAACTCCTGCCTTGATTTCTTTAACTTCAGAGTATGTGTCTTTGATTTTTACTATGAAGGTTCTGCTGCTTAAGTATGATTTGATTAATTGGTATATCTGCCCCGGGAACTGTTTCCTGATTGATTGAAGTAGGCTAGTGTGGTTTATTTTATCGAATGCTTTTTCGATGTCCATGAAGAGTGCCGAGCAGTATTGTTTTGTTTCCAGCGCCTGTAAGATTTCATTGGCGAGTCTGTGCGTTTGTTCTATTGTGGAGTGTTTGTTTCTGAATCCGA
This sequence comes from Bombus bifarius, assembly GCF_011952205.1. NCBI lineage: Eukaryota > Metazoa > Arthropoda > Insecta > Hymenoptera > Apidae > Bombus > Bombus bifarius. The sequence goes on from NW_022884620.1 coordinate 17,849, forward strand.
ATTGGTGATCCGGAATTAGTTGATTCTTCTCTATTATGGGTTTTATTCGGTCGTAAATTATTTTCTCTAGTATCTTAGAGAACATCGGAAGTAGTGAGATTGGTCGGTAGGATTTGGTTTCGTGTGGGTCCCTGCCTGGTTTGGGTATCATTATGATTTGTGCCAGTTTCCAAGTTTTTGGGAAGTATTGTATTCTTAGTCTTGCGTTAACTATTATTGTGATTTGTCTTATCGCTTTTGGCGGAACGTTTTTCAAGATTTTGCCGTTAATTAGGTCGATTCCTTTTGCTTTATTATTTTTTGTTTTCTTAATTATGTTTCTGATTTCTTGTGCTGTTGCTTTGGGTATGGTGTAGTGATTGTCAGTTGGTGTACTAGTAGTTAGCGCATCCTCGTCCGTATGACTATTGTGGTTGCTGTTGTTGATGTTATGTGGGGTGAATGTGTCGCATAGGTGGTTGGAAAATTCTTCAGCTTACTCTTCGTTGCTTCTTGCCCATTTGTTATCTGCTCTTCTGATTGCTGGTACCATTTTTATTATCTTCTTTACTTTTTTTTTTTTTTTTTTGGTGCTTTCCATGGGGAGTAGTTGCAGTTCTCGTGAGCAGATAGTGACTCGATGAACTTTGTGAACTCGTTGTTGTTGTGCTCTTTTATTTTGCTTTTTATTTCTTTTGCGAGTTTGTTTAGCTGTTTTTTGTTTTCTTTCGTTCTGTGTTTTTGCCATTTTGCTTTTGCTTTTCTTTTTTCTCTAATTTTTTCGAGGATGTCTAGTGGTACTGTTTTTGTTTGTCTGTTGGTTGTTTCAGGTATAGTGGTTGCCCTTGCGGCTTCTTGGATAGTTTCTGTGAATGTTGTTATTGCTTGATCGATGTGTTCAGGTGTTTTCAGTGGGATGTTGCAGCTGATTTTGCTCTCTATTATTTCTTTGAATATTTGCCATTTGGTGGTTCCATTGCGTAGCTTCTCTGTGTTGCTCTAAAGTATTGGTTTGTTTCAGTATGTAATTATTAACGGCGTATGGTCGGAGGTAAGCTCGAGGCTGGGTGCTATATTTAGGTTATTTGCATTTAGTCCCTTTGTAACTGCAAAATCTAGTAGGTCCGGTATTTTGCTCAGGTCTCAGGCCAGTATGTCGGTCTTCCTGTGGATAATATGTTGAGGTTATTATTTCTAATGTATTTTTCCGAGGGTCTGCCTCGAGGTGTGGTGATTCTTGATCCCCATAGTGTGTGCTTTGAGTTATAGTCTCCAGCTGCAATATACTTGTCACCTGAGTGTCTAAAGTACTCTTCCCACGTTTGCGATGTAATTTTGTGTCGCGGCGGTACGTATACTGCCGACAACTGCAGTTGGTTGCTGCTAGTTTGCACAGTAACGGTGGTTGCTTGTATATGTTGCTTACTAGCCTGGCTGTGTAAGTCATGTTTAATGTCGTTTTTTACTACTACTGCCGTCCCTCCGTGTGCTTTCCCTGAGGGATGCTTGGTGTCGTATATGGTGTAGTACGGTATTTTTATATAGCTTTTTATTGTGAGGTGTGTTTCTGAAACGAGTAGTATATCGATATTATTGCTATACAGGAATGTTTTAGTTTTTAGGGCCCGTTGTTGTTGGCCATATGAGTTCCAGGCTGCTATTTTCAGCGTGTCCGTTTTTATTTTTTGCTTAGTATGTTTGTAAGAAGTTATAACATCTTTTTTATTTATTTATTTAAATTTTACAATTTGTCTAGTAGAATATTTGGTAAAATGTTATAGCTTAGTGGTATAATAATATAACATGTGGATGGTTACTCCAGCGGGGTTCCATCTTCCAAGTTGTTTATTTTGTTTCTATTGTGAGGTCTGCGGGATGCTTCCTCTTCAGTCTTCTTTATATTATGGTTTTATTCGTTTCAGCAACCAGCTGGTTTGGGTGTGTTACAAGTCTTTCTTTATACTTTTTTGCATATCTAGCGATTCCCTCTTTGATTGTTGGAATTTTTAAATCTTTACGTAAGTCTTCATTTCTGACGTACCATGGGGCATTAACTATTGTCCTTAAAATTTTTGCTTGCTCTGTTTCTATTTTATTTATGTGACTCATTGCTGCCGTCCCGTATAGTGGGACTCCGTATATCCAGATTGGTTTGATTATTGTTTTGTATATATTTATGTAGTATCGGGGTGAATAGCCTAAGAAACGTGGAGTTGACCATGGACAATGTCGCGAGAGCCGAGGCGCTGTCGGGTCTATCAATGTGTCCTCAGTCTTTTCAAGTGCATAGTTTCGTTAGAAAAGACCTACGTGACCCTGGCCACGAGCGTCTGCGAAGCGTCAGCGTGTGCGGTGGGCCTAGCAAGAGACAAAAGAGATGCTACAACGGCCAGAATGTTAGTTGAGAAGCGCAGTATGAGTTGAGAGGTTACAGAGTGTGAATCGAGAAGTCAGAGAGTGCGGGTGGAGGAGCGGGATAGTATGATAATAAGACGTATGACGATATTGTAATCGGTCCTTTTGTTATTGAGTATCGCTTGTTAAACTAAACTTAACTCTAAATATAACATCATTACTTGTCCTTACTCTAAGATGCATACGTTACTGCATATTTTGGGGGGCTCGAGCCGGGATTTAGAGTGCCAAGTGACAAGTGAAGGGTTTAAGTGACTGTAATCGTAAAAGTGATATCTCAGAACAGTGGCTGACTACAATACAGAAGAAGCAGGATTGACCGACGAGCAGGTGGCCCAGATGCAAATACCTGAGCTAACAGACGAACTGAGAAGACGACGGCTGAGACCAGCGGGCAGAAAACGCCAGCTCGTAGAACGATTGCTTGCTGCGTCACGCGTAGATTGGGAACACAGTGCACGAGAAGACGATCCAGAGGATGACAACGACGACGATTTAGAAGAAGACGACGACGGCGATGAGATTGGCGTGGTTCGGGACCGTTTGGACGTTAGCGGCCCAGGAAATCGCAATCTCAATAATCAAGACGACGGAGTTCGGGTAACTCCAGTGATAAGACTATCGTGGCAAGACGAGCCTAGATGCACGGTCTTAACGTTCAGAGACGTAGAGGACTCGCTAGAGAAATTCAGCGGGGACGATCTGCCGAGTGTAAGTCGGTGGATCGAGGACTTCGAAGAAATGGTGGAAGTGTGTGGTTGGTCAGACATCCACATGGTAGCTTTCGCTAAGAAACTGCTCACGGACTCCGCTCAATCCTTCGTACGGCGAGAACGATGCACGAAGTCCTGGGTAAAGCTAAGGAAGGCGTTAAAAGACGAGTTTGAAGATGCAGTAAGTGACCAACAGATACACCAGGAGTTAGCGAATAGAACGAAGAGACCAGATGAGAGTCTGCAACAGTACATGAATAGTATGCGTGAGATTGCGGGACAAGGAAGAGTCGATATACAGTCGCAAATCGGCTATATTATCCAAGGCATTCCCGACGAGGTCACAAATAAGGCTGTGTCGTATGGAGCTAAGAACATGTAACAGCTGAAAGAACGCTTGAAGCAGTATGAAGCGATGAGGAAGGATATGTAGGCGAAGACAAAATTCGGGGGACGCAAGGAGGATAAAGGAAAACGATCGGAAGTGCGAAACCAGCCGAGACCAACAGCGAATGATAAAAGAAGATGTTTCAGTTGTGGCAGTGTGGATCACTTAAGCGCTAAGTGTCCGGAGAAAGGAAAAGGTATGAAGTGTTTTAAATGCAACGAGTTTGAACATATGGCGGCGAAATGTACAGCGTGACAAGTAAAGACTTATGTAATCTCAAGACCGGAGAGGAAAAAGTACATGAAGGACGTGTCGATAGATGGCTGCAGGTTTGTCTCGTTAGTGGATACAGGTAGTGATCTCACGTTTATACGATCGGATGAGTATGCGAGGTTAGGAACACCACCTCTAGGAAACTGCAAACTTAGGTTTGATAGTTTTAGTTCCACTGGCATTAGTACCTGGGGCGAGTTTACAAAGATAATGACGGTCGACGGGTATGACTTTACTGTCACCCTGCATGTTGTCTCGAATAAGGTAAAAACAAGACACAGCCTGCTGTTAGGTACTGATTTCTTAGATCAGGTAGAGTTGCGAGTCAAACGGGGCGAGGTGATCTTTTTTCGACTTGACGATCAGACTAACGGTCACGAGGACGCGCCGGACGTACTGAGAGTAAACGCAGTAGAGCAAACGGACGAGATAGACTTGTCGCATGTACGAGAACCTCATTACCGTGAAGCGATTCGCGATATCATTAGGGGGTATAGGCCGGAGAAGAAGCGAGACGTCGGGATAACCACAAAAATCGTTTTGAAAAGCGACAAACCCGTAGCACGAAAACCGCGAAGACTGGCGCCGTCTGAGAAAAAGGAAGTAGACCATTTGGTGGAAGTGTGGACAAACGAAGGCGTCATCAAACCATCAGACTCGGAGTATGTAAGTCCGATAGTTGTAGTCCGAAAAAAAGATGGCTCCATCAGGGTCTGTGTCGATTTTCGCGAGCTTAACGAACTTATTGAGTGTCCACATTTCCCGTTGCCTTTAATTGAAGACATTTTAGATGCGTTGCAGGGCGCCCAGTTTTTTACGACGGTAGATTTAAAGAATGGGTTTTTCCACGTGAGTCTAGACAAAGATAGCCAGAAGTATACCGCTTTTGTTACGCCAACGGGGCAATACGAATTTTTGAAGTTGCCGTTCGGTTTGAGAATTTCCCCCGTTGTCTTCCAAAAGTATATTTCGATGATTTACAAGGAACTGATGGATAAGGCTATTGTCATCGTGTACATGGACGATATTATTATCCTTGCAAAGAGTTTATAGGAGGCGTGGGAACGTTTGCAAATGGTCATAGAATTAACTAGGCAGTATGGGTTAGTCATAAATTGGAAAAATTGCCGCTTTATGCAGAGGGAAATCGAGTATTTGGGGCACATAGTCTCGGAAAACACCATAAAGCCGTCCGCCCATAAAACCAAGGCCGTTGCAAACTTTCCCAAGAAAATATCGGTTAGAAAAGTTCAGAGTTTCTTGGGACTTACGGGATATTTCCGAAAATTCATTAGAGGCTACGCGAAGATCGCTAAACCCTTAACTGACCTGTTGAAAAAGGAGATAGAGTTCCGGTTCGGGGATCGGGAATCAGAAGCATTCGAAACCTCGAAAGCAGCGCTTACCAGCGGGCCTGTGTTAAAACTATATAGAATAGGCGCAGAGACCGAGTTGCATACGGACGCGTCCGCAGAGGGTTACGGAGCAATATTAATGCAACTAGATCTAAACGACGGAAAATTCCATCCGGTTTACTTTGCCAGTGGAAAAACAACTCCTGCGTAAGCGAAGTACACCAGTTACGAACTAGAGGTGCTGGCAATAGTAAACGCGTTGAAAAGGTTCAGGGTATATCTGTTAGGTGTGCCGTTTACTATTGTTACAGATTGTCAAGCATTCGCCATGACAATGAAAAAGAAAGATTTGTGTGTGCGTCTAGCCAGATGGGCCTTGTTACTAGGCGAGTTTAAGTATCAGGTCTGTCATCGGCCGGGTAAGAGTATGCAGCATGTAGATGCTCTGAGTAGAAACCCCCTGCCGAGCACTAAGTATGTAACGGAAAATTTAAAAAAAAAATAAAATATAAAAAAAATAATAATTAATTTTTATCTATTTCAAAATTAAGTTAAAAAATTATTTTATTTTATAAATTAAAAATTAAAAAAATTACTTTATTATATATATAATACACACACACAACATAATATATATGTCGGAGAGCCAGTGGGGATAGGGTTGTCGGTGTTTGAGGAGTCTTCATTGAAGGTAGCCATCGTTGCGGTGTAGCGAAGATACGATTTATTGACACAGGTATGAATAACACAGGTTTGACAATCTATCACGGCGGTGAGACGTCCGCGACACTAGTGACAGTGATCTCAGGTTCAATAACGAATCCGCGGCCAACGGGATGACAGATGGGCGTTCTCGCTGAATCTAAGTCTGACTCGTAAAAATAATTGCTGAGCGTAAAGACGTTACTCTTTAGTCGACGGGAGCGCGTCAAAGAATGCCCGTCCCGTCCCGATGATGCCACAGAGGAAAACTATAATGGGTCTAAGGACACGAGATCATCGGATTCGTCGAGGAAAGCCTTCGTTTAGGAAGTAAGGGAAATTGACGTTGCTGCTAATTGGTCAATCTCCATATCGGTGGTTAGAAAAAGATGCTAGTCGCCCTCGAGGGAAAGTTGCTAGTGGGAGACGCCGCTCGTTAAAAAATATGTCTCCCCTATCTTCCCGTAGTTGGGACAAAGACTGTTTGTCTGTTTGAAGGACTTTAGTTAACTAAACCTTAAGATTTATAACGGGCCCTCGGGCTACCCGAACATGTACTGCGGAGACGCATCGACATCTGGCAATCATCTTACTCGAAGAATAGGGTCTGCGTGTGGGGAGCCACGAGACAGAAACCGTTGGAATGTTTACTGTCGCGTGTCGCCACGAATATTTCTTTTAAGGAGAGCTATAGAATTACTCCATACCTTTGTTAGGCAAAGCGTTCATCCCTTGACCGCGGCTACGTTGGGCGACAGACTGTCACCTCGAGCCAAAGCTCACCGCCACTAATCTCGAACAATTACAATCGGATTGAATAACTACAATAGTTTAGTTACAGTTATAGTAGACTTTAGATTGCAATGTTGCGGGGCTATCCGAAGGTTCCGGTGTCCTCTTATCTCCGACATATATATGTCGGAGATGAAAGGACACCGGTGCCTTCCCTCTGAAACCTCGGGAAAAACCATAAAAACATTGTAATTAAAATCTACAGTTGCAATTAAACGATTTGCCGTCATTCTACCTAACTGTATTTGTTTGAGACTTGTGACAATGAGCTTGGGTTCAAGGCGACAATTAGTCGCCGAACGTAGCAGCGGTCAACGGTACGAACCCTCCGTCTAACAAAGGCATTGAGTAACCTTATAGCTCTCCCTAACAGAAAGATTTGTAGCGGCACGTGGCAGTAAACATTCCAACGTTTCCTGTCCCGTAGCTCGTCACACGCAGACCCTATTCTTCGAGTAAGATGATTGCCAGATGTCGATGCGTCTCCGCAGTACATGTTCAGCTAGCCCAAGGGCCCGTTATAAATCTTAAGATTTAACCAACTAAAGTCCTTCAAACAGACAAACAGTCTTTGTCCCAACTACGGGAAAATAGGGGAGACCTATTTTTCTACGAGCGGCGTCTTCCACTAGCTACTTTCCCTCGAGGGCGGCTAGCATCTTTTTCTAACCACCGATACGGAGATTCACCAACTAGCAGCAACGCCAATTTCCTCCACCTTCTGAACGAAGGCTGTCCTCGACGAACCCGATGATCTCGTGTCCTTAGACACACCCCGCTATAGTTTTCCTCTGTGGCATCATCGCGACGGAGAGTCATTCTCTCGTGAGGTCGTCTTAACGAGTTACTTAGAGTCTGCACGCTCGGTGGATATTCCACGTTTTCGCAAAGAGTCCGACTTAGATTTTAGTGAGCATGTACATCTATCATCCCGTTGACAGCGGATTCGTTATTGAACCTAGGATCATTGTCATTAGTTTCTCGAGTACCTAACTACCACGGTTACTTGTCCGGTTATATGATAATCGTAATTGCAGTAGTCAATGTCTTCTCTATTGCATAACGACAACGTGTAACCCAAACGAAGATTCGTTTCACGCCCCTAACCCTAATTCTAATGTAAACCCGACATATATATATGTCGAAGAATGGTCAGGAATAAGGTTGTGGGCGTTTGATGAATCTTTATTGGAATCGGCCATCGTCCACCCTGTATCGTATATATGCACAAAGCGAAAAGATTGAAAAACAATACGGAAGCAGTATGGGACTTAGCCCTGGCACAAAACGTTTAATACGACGTACAGTTGATGTAGATAGAGTTATTCACCAATGGTATTTATGATGTAAGGAAAGAAGCGTACAAATCACAGAAGCAGACCTACAGGGAAGAGCTCTAGAAATTAATAAGAAATTACACGGATATCTTAGTTTTAGAGCCGATCGCGCTTGGTTCCTAGGCTTTAAAGAACGATTCAATATTACTAATGCGGATATCAGAGAAACTGTTCCATTCGATACTGAAAGCGCTGCAGCGGAAGCCTTTGCAGTTGACTTTAACAGATTACTGCATGAACGTTAGATCGCATTGAAGAACGTTTACAATGTCGTTTACACAACAATAATGTGGAAAATAGTACCAGAAAGAACTTGTATTATGGACCGTGCGAAATCGACAGGAAACGTGGAATTGTGCGAAGATTACGTTACTGCAGTTTTTTGTGGAAATGCTACCGGATGTCGCAAGTTGTCCGTACTACTAATCGGTACCGAACCGGATGTTCATACCTTATACAATTACGATACAGAAGCATTCTCGACTATCTACAAATGAAAAGAAAATGCTTGCATGGACAGTACCATTTTCAAGGAATGGTACGAAGATCTTTTCTTAAAATCAGTCAAAGAAAGATAACGGGAGAACGCTTCCAGGGAGCAATATTTGTTGTTACTCGATAATGCTATGTCACTTCACAATCTCGATGATCTTCACGATTTAGATCGTTCCGTTACAGTTATGTCTCTTCCAGTTAACGTATCACCACTCCGTCATCCAATGAATTGTGGTATAATATCATGTTTCAAGCGAAAGTACCGAACAGAATTACTGAAAACAACGATGCGATTAATTGCCGGCGGTATGCAGCAAGATATGATAGACATCCATAAACAAATATCCATGTGGGATTGCTGCCGCATTGTACATGATGCTTGGTTAAGTGTCGACGATGCAATATTGATAAACTCGTGAGACAGCCTTTTGATGGTTAGAAACGTGCGGAGTATAAAAGACACAGAAAAATGGGATGCTGACATACATGAAGTACTTAAAATGCTGAAACAATTACCTGGATGCGAAGAGTGCGAAGAAGTGGATGTGTATAATTGGTTTTATATTGAGAACGAATATGATATAGTCCAGAAGAAATGTGCCGACGAAGTTCTTCGAGAATATAAAGACAATCCTCCAGTGAACATAGATATTATTGACGACGAAGCTGGACCTTCTCATGCGAAGCTATCAAAAAGGAGCTAACGTAGTTTGAAACACAGAATGAAAGTAACTCGGTGGAATTGCTACTATTAAAACGCGTATATTAAAAAATGTGTTAAGAAATATAATATGATTTAGCAATAAGAAACTGTGGAACCCGTATGATTTTATGTAGCGTTCAATTGTTTACTTGTACCATTTGGTTTGAAGTACAGAAAAAGCTGCTGTTCTATAATTCAAAGACATTTATCATTATTAGTTCCAATAATCAAGATTCTACTATGTATGGAAGACAAGGAAAGACGCGCAATGTTATTCTTGTATTTACGTTCTCTTTGAACTTTATACTTTTAATTTGGCAAATTAGAGTTTAAGTAATTGTTAAATTAAATGTTTATTGGGAATATAGAGATGGATCGATGAATGTATAAGACAAGTATATTATCGCACAAATAAATGATGATGACCTTAAAATAATATTTAAAAAATGTCTTCTCGAAAACATATTATCTACCAAATAGTATAAACTTGCCCTGTGTCACAGGGTAAATTTGACTCCGATAAGATAGTTAATCATAACTGCCTCATCAGGAGTCACCGCCAGGGTAACATCCAGTCACTCCATGATACTATTAATCACTGTATAAGTGAGTGGAAATAAAGAGCTCGATCTCCTGTTTTGAGATCGACACTTTGTAATAATTTTATAAATTATTACGCTACACCTGCGTAGTTTTTTTCATAATATTAATAACGAAGTTATTTAGGTGCCCCGATTTATGTGTCCCATTCTGTATATCAGCGGATATTTATCAGTGCGAGTAGTACCAATGCCGGTAGATACGCGACTAATCAGTGCAAAACTTGACTTGGATCTAAATTTATATTGATAAAATTATATGATATAGAAACATATATATTCACACAAATGGGCTTCTTTTTCTCTACCTTCTTTCTCGCATTCGTTGTAATTTGTCTTATTAAACGAAAAGGAACTTGTAACTGTATGTAATTCACTAAATGTAATTATTAAAAATGGCGACCTCGACGATGAATATGACTTTGAAGTACGTTAAAGAAAGTAAAAGTCAAAAGGAACTAATAACTATAATTTCGAAGATTTACGATTTACTGAATATACGCTATTAAATAAGCAGTAGCGTTGGACTACATCATTAAACGTAAATGTTGATACAGGTATTCGTTAACATATGTCTCTAAAATATTTATATCCACTTAAAGAAAGTAGTATGGCTAATATTTCTTTATAATGAACTACATCAATCAATGCATCGAAAGCAGCCACGGAATACTTAAACACGAGCATAATAAGCGCTATCCGCTTCTCCACACCGACAAAGACGTCTATCAGCAAACATGAATATCCCCATTACATATTTAAAAAAAAATGGCAGAAAAACGTAGACTAAGAAGAGTATGGCAGACCCATAGAATACCGGATGACAAACGCAAACTAAACAACGCAATTAGAAAGCTATCCAAAACCATAAAAAATGACAAAAATGACTGTTTTCATAAATATGTCGCCAGTTTGTCCACCACAGCTGATTCCAACTACTCACTATGGAAGGCTTCCAGGAAACTCACGCGCCCCCCACAAACCATCCCTCCAATTCGCCGGCCGCAAGGTGGATGGGAGCGTAGCCCTATAGAAAGAGCCGAACTGTTTGCTAAATACTTGTCTAAAATATTCAAACCTCATTCCTCCAAAGCTGCCGCGGACGTTACTGAATACCTGCACACCCCCTTCCAAATGTCCCCTCCTATTGAACCCTTCACTTCTGCAGAGATTATAGAATCAATCAGTCGCCTAAATCCCAAGAAAGTAGCAGGGCACGACCTAATAGGCAATAAAGCAATTGTAATTTCGACCACTCGCGGGGAGACGTAGTCGCTAGGAGAGACGTCAACGGGAGTCGTAAATTCCCGTTACGATTATAACAATCGACACCACGAATTGATCGATCCCCTGATTTCCGTTGAGATAATAGGGGTGATTAAGGTTGTATAACACTGTGATTCACAGAATTATAAATTTTATATTTCCAACACTTAGATTACACTGTTGAGCATAGATAAATAGATAATCACTTGTCGCACGAAGATAAGTTGGATATGTACGTTAGAGCAGGGCTCTTCTAATTCAATTTGGTGTATTAGTGGACGTAGCACTATAATATATTTCGTAAAGGAGATGTATGTTCGACAATACCGAGAACCGACTCTCGCGTTATGCTTAGACTGCCACGAGAGGCGTTAGCGTTAGACTTAGTAGTTGACTTTTCCAACGATGTAGATGAAGTGAAGTTGAGTGACGATGCTGTGTCGGAGGAAAGCTAGTGATGGGGGTGTGTCTAGCGCACGGGACCATTCGATTTGTTCATGACATTTTTGGTCAGGAAAGTGAGGGCAGTATTTATTGCTTCTGATTGAATAAACGTAGATTGGTGGACTAGGAAGGGTCTTAACCGCCCTCGATAGGAAGTTGCTAATGGAAAGCATCGTACGTGAGAAAAATTAACTTTCCCGTATCAAGCCGTAGTAGACAATAGTCTTTAGAAGTGGTTGAGAAAAAGACATTTGTTGGGTCTGAAGGACCTTAGTAAGCAAATTAGTCGGATTTATGACGGGTGCTTAAGGCTATTGAGGGTACGCCGTAAGGAAGAGCGGATATCTGGTGTCCGTCTGACCCGCGATGTATGACCTGGGCCAGGTAGAGAGTCGCCCGGCGTAACAGCAATCACGAAACTTCCCATAAAAGGGATTGCACTCATCACATCGATTTTTAACGCTATCCTTCGCCTTGAACGCTTTCCTAAGGCCTGGAAGATCTCACTGATTACCTTCATCCCTAAACCCGGAAAACCGATATGGGAAACTAGCTCCTATCGCCCAATTAGTCTTCTTCCTACTGTTTTCGCACGTTCGCGGGGAGACACGATCTCGAAGAAGCGCGCCAACGTGAGTCGTAAATTCCCGTTGCGATTTGCTAATCGACACCGCGAATCGTTCGATCCCTTATTTCTTTTGGGATAATAAGGGTAGTTAAATTGAAGATAACGCTGCTACTAACAGGTTATCACGTGTTTTCACAATCCAACAACTTCGGTGTAACACAGAATGAATGTAACACTGTATAGTGAGTATAAATCACCGTTTATTCTAACAACTGGTAAAGAAGATAGTTACGCTGGTGCGTGTGTATAAGATGAGTGAGTGACTGATCTTCGGGTGTAAACCCGGTCGAAGGATGTTGACTGTTCGAAGGATAGAAAATCAGTGATGTTCGGAGATGATGCTGTGGCGGAGGAAAGCTAAGAATGGGTGTGTCCAGCGCACGGGACCATCGGATTTGACGGTGCCGATTTTGGCTAAGAGAGTGAGGGAAATAGGCTTCGTTGTTAATTGGTTAAACGAAGGTTGGTGGACTAGGAAGGGTCTTAGCCGCCCTCGATAGAAAGTGGTTAGTAGGAGGAAAGTTGCATCGTACGTTAGAAAAACTAACTTTCCCTTGTCAAGCCGTAGTAGACAATAGTCTTTAGAAATGAGTCGGAAAACAGATGTTTGTTCGGTTTGAAGGACCTCGACTAGGAAATTCCGGAGATTTATGGAGGGTACTTGAGGATATTGAGGGTATGCAGTAAGTATCCGGAGACATCTGGTTGCATTCTTGCCCGCCGTGTGTGGCCTGGTCTAGGTAGAGTGTTACGCGACGTAACACCTACCCTGTCTAAACTATTCGAGAAGATGCTCACGAATCGACTCCTTCCCCTCCTAGAGGACTTGAAAATACTCCCAGTTCACCAATTCGGCTATCGAAAACAACATTCAACAGTAGAGCAAATCCATCGCATAACCTACATGATCAGCCAAACCCTTGAAAAGAAAGGATATTGCTCAGCGGTATTCCTAAACATCCAACTTTCATTCGACAAAGTATGGCATGAAGGGCTACTATACAAGCTTAAAAAGATCCTACCTAACCAATAGACAATTCATGGTTAAATGCCTAGAGGCTACTTCCGCAACATTCCCAATATAATCCGGCATACCCCAAGGTAGTGTCCTCGGACTCCTACTGTACTCCATCTACACTGCCGACTTACCTATATCAAACGAGATAACAATAGCAACATTTGCTGACGACACAGCGCTATTAGCTACCCAGGCGGACCCGGTAATAGCCTCATCCATTCTCCAGCGAAGTCTCGACTCCATGGAAAAGTGGTTTCATAAATAGGGCTTCAAAATCAACGAAAAAAAATCCACACATGTAACCTTCACGCTCCGAATGCAAACCTGCCCCCAGATCACCATCAACAATGCAACCATTCCTAGCAGGGACTCAGTCAGATACATGGGCATGACCCTGGACAGGAGACTAACTTGGAAAAAAAAACATCTCCGATAAAACGAAGCAACTAAAGGACAAACTAAAAAAATTCTATTGGCTCACGGGCCGACGCTCCAAACAAAACATACAGAATAAAATTACCCTCTACAAGACCGTAATAAAACCTGTCTGGATCTACGGTATCCAACTATGGGGAATAGCAAGTAACTCCAACATTGAAATACTTCAACGATTCCAATCGCAAACGCTAAGATCCTTAATTGATGCACCTTGGTATGTTACCAACGGAACAATACATCGCGACCTCAAGATACCCACAGTCAAAGAGGAAATAGCAAAATGTAGCGACAGATATAGCCAAAGAGTCAACAAACACCGAAACCCCCTAATAACTGGACTACTTGATACGACGGACCAGATCCGCAGGCTGAAGAGACACTACCCGCTAGACCTAAATGATAGATTCAGCTAGTTATTTAAATTAAGTAATATTTACTTCCTCACAATACTTACGTACAAATTATACTTATCTATAATAAGTATGTCGAGTCAAAGTCCGAATCTGGGCCCGAGTCGTCCTCGAGGCGGGGGCTTGGGACAGGCAAGGATTCTTCACTGAAGCTATCCATTTTCTTGCACTGAAGTTACATTTATTGACACACAAGAATGTTACAGCGTTGACACAAACCCACAATGATCACACACTGGCGACGCTAGTGACATTGGTCTTAGGTTCGAAAACGAATCCGCGAACAACGGGATGGTAGTCGTACGCACTCGCAAAATCTAAGTCGGATTCTTTGTTAATATTCACTGACCGTAAAGCGTTAATCTTTTTGTCGATGAGATCGCAGGAGAGAATGACTTTCCGTCCTGGTGATACCTCAGAGGAAAACTATGACGGGGTGTGTCTAAGGACACGAGATCATCGGATTCGTCGGGGATATCCTACGTTCGGAAAGTAAGGGAAATTGACGTTGCTGCTAATTGGCCAATCTCCATATCGGTAGTTAGAAAAGGATGCTAGCCGAGGAAAGGTCGCTAGTGGAAGACGTCGTTCGTGGAAAAATAGGTCTCTCCTGTCTTCCCGTAACTGGGACAAAGACTGTTTATCTGTTGAAGGATTTTAGGTAACTAGATATTAGTGTTTATAACTCCTCGGGCTAGCCGATCACGTACTGCGGAGACGCGTCGCCATCTGGTAAACGTCCTGCCCGGAGAATAGAATCTGCGTGTGACGAGCTAGGGGGCAGAGACCTTTGGAATGTTTACTGTCGAGTGTTACAACTATTTCCTTTTTAAGGAGAGCTATAGAATTATTCCATACCTTTGTTAGACAAAGCTTTCATCCCGTGACCGCGGCTACGTTCGGCGACATATATATATGTCGGAGATGAAAGGAAAGACGAAGCCTTTCCTTGGAAATTTTGGGAACATCCTCTAGTACTTTAGCCTAGATTTTATTATAGCTGTAATTGTTTAAAATTTGTGATAGCGAGATTGGATTCGAGGTGACAATTTGTCGCCGAACGTAGCCACGGTCACGAGATAAACGTTTTGCCTAACGGAGGTCTGGAGTGATTGTATGGGTTTTCCGAGAAGTGCGATTGTGGCGGCATGCGGCCTCTAGAGCGGGCCTAGCCACGTGTGAGGTTACCTCGGAGGTGCCGAGCAAATGGGACATACATTGTATCAATAACCAAACTCCAGGCAGAAACTGCCTAGCAACGGCGTTCGGAACTTCTCGATGCTCCTAACGAGTGCGTATCAAATTGCAGACGCGGCTGGCATTCGTGCGATTGCCTTGGAGAGTGACACATCGAGCATTTTCGTCAATCGTATTTTACGCCTAAGATTATTTTTTATGCTTGGTAAAGAGTTATCTCGTTGGCCGTGAATTCGTTTGAACCCAAAAAAAACATTGTTAATAGTGTACATTAAATTCATTATTCGTAAGTCATATTATTCATTAATCTTACTATTCGTTAAGCTCATTATTCATAAGACTTATTATCTGTTAAACTTAATTCTTCGTATAATTTATTATTCATTAACTTCATTGTTCATCAAATGTATTATTCATTAGACTTAATTATTACATATATATGTCGGGTTATTATTAAGATTTGAATCACGTAATGTTTCTTCATTTGAATTAGCCATTGTTTTACAAAACAGAGAATATATTTACACGAATAAACAAGGTTTTACAAATATTATGAATAATGAATTTTGTAAATGATATGATTGATTAACAAATGATAAATTAAATTATTAATTAGATTAAAGAATAATAAGTTTTATCGAACAATAAAAGAAACGAATAATATATCTTACGATTTACTAATTTAACGAATAATGAAAATTAACGATTGATAAATTTACAAATATTGAATTTAATTTACGCTATAAACAATGATCCGGGGTTCAAACGAATTCACGGTCAACGGGAAAACTTTAAACAATTTTATAACACAAAAATACGTTTGCTGAATCACACGGAAAAATTACTCGATGTATCACTTTCCAAGGCGACCACACGAATGCCTCTCTGATTAAAATCTTTTTCGTAATACGACTGCATTTGTTTGTTATATGCTCGCTGGAAGCATCGAGAAGGTTCCAGTCGCCGTTGCTAAGCAGTTTCTGCCAAGAGTTTGTTGTATACTCTTTGGAAGCATCGAGAAAGTTCCAAACGCCGTTGCTAGGCAGTTTCTGTCTGGAGTTTGATTCCTAATACAACGTGTGTCCCATTATACCGACATCTCCAAAGTGCAATTTTATGTGATTTCTAGGGAGAATTATACAACCGACCACACCTTCGTCAGGCAAAACGTTTATCCCGTGACCGTGGCTATGTTCGGCGACCAGTTGTCACCTCGAACCCACTTTCGCTATCACAAATATCGAACAATTACAATCAGATTGAATGACAATTGCTTCATTACAGCTATGATAAAATCTAGGCTAAACCATTAGAAGACTTTCCCAAAATTGCAAGGGGAAGGCTCCTGTTTTCCATTCGTGTCCGACACGGCCATTCTGACTATCACACGCCCTCGTGTGCAGCTAAAATACAGAGTTTTTAACATTAGACTCGGTGTAACTGATATTATTTACCATTCGATTAGATGTTCCAAATAAGTCAAGGGACCAATTCAGCAACAAAGCTCAGTTCAAAAATTTGACAAGCAAGGAAATGAAAAAGAACTCAAATTAGTGTTATAGTTTGTATTCAAAGTGCCAGTTGCACTCCGTAAATCACCAGTAAGACCGCAATGACACAACAGATCATTTTCGACTCCACACAAAGATCTCAGTTTGTTGAATCACATAACCACGTTGGATGCATAACAAAAAGCACAAGACACCAGTGAGGATATTATAGAAAGCACAGGGCACCAGTGAGGATATTATAATAAGCGCAGGGCACCAGTGAGGATATTATAGAAAGCGCAGGGCACCAGTGAGGATATTACAGAAAGCGCAGGGCACCAGTGAGGATATTATAGAAATACAAGCACTACACTGGGAGTATTATAAAAGGCGCATACACTACACTGGGAGAATTATAAAAGGCGCATACACTACACTGGGAGTATTATAAAAGGCGCATACACTACACTGGGTATATTACTATGACCACAATGCGGCGTTAATGATTCCCAGAGATCAATGTGCTCGCATCGTTATTATCACCGTCGCTGTCATCACCGCAGACATCCAACTCAGCAGGAATACAACCATCTGGCATCTTTCTCAACTTGTCGTGTCTATCCTTATATGACCGTTTGCCATCTAGAGTTTTTAAAATATATCTATCCCCCTCTAAAACTTCCGTTATCACGAATGGACCCTGGAATTTCGGATCTAGCTTTGTTTGGTTTCTCTCCTCGTTCTTAGGTAACACAAAGTCACCGAGATTAAACCTAACTATCTTCGCTTTCGTTTTGTCAAATCTGTCTTTATCATAACTGGCGCAAGTCTCTATGTTCCGTATCGGTTGTTGCCTTACATTGAAGATGTCTACTTCCTTTTCCTCAATATTATCAGGCAACAATAAACCGTAGGGCCTAGCTGCCTTCCCAATTAATAATTCCAGAGGACTTGATTTGGTTACACGATTGGTAGTGCAATTCAAAGCTAGTTGTATCTCCCCAATCGCGTCTTGCCAAGATCGACCGGTCGTTTCCACCGTCGTTAACATATTTTTCAGCGTACTCATAACACGCTCTACCTGTCCATTGGCCCTACTCGCACCGGTTGCTATTAAGTGAAGTCTAATATGTCTATTCTGGCAGAAATTTTGGAAATCTTTACCCGTAAAACACCTTCCTTGATCTGCTATTACCCGGCAGGGATTGCCGAATAAAAATATAGCGGACTTAAGTGCTATAATGGTATTAAAGGAATCTAATTTACGAATATGATACAGGTATACAAATTTTGTGAAAGCATCAACCAAAACAATGATATACTCCTTCGAGTCACTCTTACCGCTTAACTTGCCCGTTATATCCATGTGAACCGTATGCCAGGGTATGCTGATCTTAGGTATGGGATGTAGTTCAGCTTGTACTTTACCTGAACTAGCCTTCGAAACTCGACAAGCATGACAACGGCATCTTCAACGAATTTGCGATCATATTTCGCCATTCCCTCGAACCAGTAATACTCGTATAGTTTCTCAAGCGTTTATCCCAACCTAAGTGCATAATGGACTGATGCACATGGTTAATGACGGATCACCTAAAACCTCTTGGTACAATGAGCAAGCAAAGAGTTCTGCCTTTTCTCTGTATTTTACGATGGAGTGTACCGGACCGTAATTCGTACGTATTCGCAATGTCTTCCGCGAGCTCTTCGTTTCGTAATTTACGGACGATCTCAGAGATTTGTGGGTCGCGACGTTGTTCTGCTAGCAACCAATCGTTGGAGATTTCGGTCAGATTGATTTCTTTCTCTACAATTTTGTTGATCTTACGGTGATCCAGATCTACGAGGTTTCGCGAAAAGTAATCGATTATAACTTTTTAGAAAACCTTTTCAAAAGTCCTTGTTGCCAGGGAATGATACCTTATCATACCTTTTGTAATTTTGAAGGAAACTTATTACTGAATAAAACAAATCTTCATAAGTTCTTTTCTGTACTATTATGGTAAGTCTTTTTTAGTAATTATATGTTATTAATTTCCATAGTGTTTCGTATATTGGCTGCTTTTAATTATGAAATGCATTATTAATATGTAAAAGAAATGCAAAATTCCACTTATTTGTTATCTTTTATATTTGTTATCCAAAAATTACGAGTGAGAAGAACAAATCTCATCTTTAGTCCCATACATACTTATTGCTGTACTTATAAGGACTAATTAAATTTTATCATAAACTATTAGTGTTGAGCATTATTTAAATAATATATCAAGTCCCATAACTGCAAAATCATAAGAAAACTTTCAGTCTTTGTATGTTGTGTTGCGCACTTTTATATATTGATGTACTATAAAACTAAATATGCCATGTTTGAAATCATATTGAGAAACGATTTATATACTTCATTCCCCAATGGATTACATAATGTTCGCTGAAAAAAGAAATGTGGCAGGAGATAGTCTATAATAATTTATTATATACGGAGATTTATGAACTTAGAATGTAATAACATGAAATTGTATCAGTAGCTTTTATAACAAGCATTATAATAAATGTCAAGTAAATAACAGAAGTTTATATAACAAGTTTATAAATTATACAAAGTGTATGCAGAGAATGTACATCAAATATTCACTTAGGAAGGAATAAAATAATTCATGCAATTGTGTTTAATTGTATTTGTGGTAACTGCTGATCACACAAAATAAGTACTGTAATATCGGAATATATTAAAGGTGTAATTTTGTCCGATTAATTATAATTTATTAATAATGGATTGAAAATACAGATATTAGTTAGACAGAGAAACGATGTTTGATTAACAGGAAAACTAAATGCAACGCTCGTATTTACATCAAATAACTTGACAACTATTTGGTAACTCTCTCTCTCTCTCTCTCTCTCTCTCTCACTAGCAACTCTAACACTCGACGACACTCGCAATTCAATTCTAACGACTCTATGCTTCGACGTCTCGATCATCTCTGATCCTCGCCAATGCATAGGAATGCAGGAGCTCGGTCGTGCTCGCTCTTGCTCTCGTCCTCTCTCTCTCACACACACACACACACACACACTTTTCGGCTCACATACTCTGGCCTCTCGATTGCCACTCCTTGAAATATGAAACCGTACTTCTGTTTTGACGCTGCTTATCTTTTCTCGCGTCACTGTTACTAGGCGCACCTGGATGTAAACAAACCACAAAAAGACGACGTACACGGTGTTTTCTAATTTCCGCCGACCTCCAATCAAAACTATTCTACGATATTACAGTACTAATATCTAATACAATAGCGAAAACTATATTAATTATATCGATTAAGGCACACTTGATCAATTCCAGTTATCTTAAAGTATATTGCCAAGGTCATTCTCAGCTTTATCCTATATGACGGTTTCCAAAATATTTATCATAGGAAACTTTTATATATGTCGGGTTTACATTAGAATTAGGGTTAGGGGCGTGAAACGAATCTTCGTTTGGGTTACACGTTGTCGTTATGCAATAGAGAAGACATTGACTAGTGCAAATACGATTATTATAGAACCGGACAAGTAACCGCGGTAGTTAGGTACTCGAGAAACTAATGACAATGATCCTAGGTTCAATAACGAATCCGCGGTCGACGGGATGATAGATGAACGTACTCACAAAATCTAAGTCGGACGCGTAATATTCACTGGTCGTAAAGAGTTACTCCTTTCATCAATGAGATCGCGAGAAAGAATGTCTTTCCCGTCCCGATCATGCCACAGAGGAAAACTATAGCGGGGTGTGTCTAAGGACACGAGATCATCGGATTCGTCGAGAAAAGCCTTCGTTCAGAAAGTAAGGGAAATTGGCGTTGCTAATTGGTCAATCTCCATATCGGTGGTTAGAAAAAGATGCTAGCCGCCCTCGAGGGAAAGTTGCTAGTGGGAGACGCCGCTCGTTGAAAAATATGTCTCCTCTATCTTCCCGTAGTTGGGACAAAGACTGTTTGTCTGTTTGAAGGACTTTAGTTAACTAAACCTTAAGATTTATAACGGGCCCTCGAGCTAGCCGAACATGTACTGCGGAGACGCATCGACATCTGGCAATCATCTTACTCGAAGAATAGGGTCTGCGTGTGGCGAGCCACAGGACAGAAACCGTTGGAATGTTTACTGTCGCGTGTCGCCACGAATATTTCTTTTAAGGAGAGCTATAGAATTACTCCATAACTTTGTTAGACAAAGCGTTCATCCCGTGACCGCGGCTACGTTCGGCGACTGACTGTCGCCTCGAGCCCAAGCTCATTATCACAATTCTCGAATAATTACAATCGGGTTGAATAACTACAATTGTTTGATTACAGCTATAGTAGACTCTAGGTTACAATGTTGCGGGATTATCCAAAATTCCAAAGGCTCCGGTGTTCTTTTCATCTCCGACATATCTATAGTTATCTTAGTTTTCATCAGAGAGGGCTGCTTGAGTTTGACAATTTGATGTCATTCCTTAGAGAATATATTGAGTTCTATTGGTCTGTCTGGTGTAGCTATGTAGCGATTTTCGTTTTTGAGTGGTATAAAAGTTATTTTTACGATCTTATAGACTGTTTTTTTTTATTTATTAAAATTGCAATCAATTTTCACGTTGAGAGTTTTCAGTAATTTTTCTGGCGTTGCGCAGTAACACATGGCTAATTATTTATAATCAGTTAATACTTGTTATAGATAAGTATAATTTGTACGTAAGTATTGTAAATAAGTAGATGTTACTTAATTTAAATAACTAGTTGAATCTGTCGTTTAGGTCTAGCGGGTAGTGTCTCTACAGCCTGCGAATCTGGTCCGTCGTATCAAGTAGTGCACTGATTAGGGGATTTCGGTGTTTGTTGACTCTTTTGCTATATCTGTCGCTATATTTTGCAATTTCCTCTATGACTGTGGGTATCTTGAAGTCGCGATGTATTAGTTAATTGGTGACATACCAGGGTACATTTAATAATGTATCTTAGCGTTTCCGATTGGAAGCGTTGAAGTATTTCAATGTTGGAATTACTAGTGTTCCCCATAGTTGGATTTCGTAGGTCCAGACAGGTTTTATTACGGTCTTATAGAGAGTAATTTTATTCTGTGTGTTGAGTTTGGATCGTTGGCCAGTGAGCCAATAGAATTTCTTGAGTTTGTCCTTGAGTTGCTTTGTTTTGTCTGTGATGTGACTTTTCAAAGTCAGCCTCCTGTCCAGGGCCATGCCCAGGTTTCTGACTGAGTCCTTGCTAGGAATTATTGTGTTGTTAATGGTGAATGGTTTTCGGAGCGTGAAGGTTACATGTGAGGATTTTTTTTCGTTAATTTTGAAACCCCATTTATGAAACTACCTTTCCATGAAGTCGAGACATCGCTGGAGAGTGGATGAGGCAATTACCGGGTCTGCGTGGGTAGCTAATAGCGCTCTGTCGTCAGCAAATGTTGCTATTGCTATCTCGTTTGGTATGAGGCGGATGAAAAGAGAGAGAGAGTGCGTTTCGTCCCGGGACTACCGGTGGACTCGTCAGTAAGGCTATGCCCGGTAGTCCCTGCCTTAGACGTAGAGGGAGTCTCGCTAGGTGCGGTATTTATATCAATCGCTCGTATATTCGACCGCTAGCGAGTTAGACAGACAGACTCGTTGTAGTCGTAGCCCTCTAGTGTTGGCGGTTGGTACCCGCGGATCGCCCGGGAGGTGTTGCGCCGCGTTGATGCCTCGTCCTGTCAGCGTCCTGTTGATACCGATCCGCCACAGGTATAAGTAAGTCGGCAGTGTAGATGGAGAACAGTAGGGGGTCGAGGACACTACCTTGGGGTATGCCGGATTGTATTGGGAATGTTGCGGAAGTGGCCTCTAGGCATTTAACCATAATTGTCTATTGGTTAGGGAGGATTTTAGGATGGAGTAGTAGGGGTGAGGTAGGATCTTTTTAAGCTTGTATAGTAGCCCTTCATGCCATACTTTGTCGAATGCCTATTGGATGTCTAGGAATACCGATGAGCAATATTTTTTCTTTTCAAGGGTTTGGCTGATCATGCGGGTTATGCGATGGATTTGCTCTACTGTTGAATGTTGTTTACGATAGCCGAATTGGTGATCTGGGAGTGTTTTCAAATCCTCTAGGAGTGAAAGGAGTCGATTCGTTGGCATCTTCTCGAATAGTTTAGACAGGGTAGGTAGAAGACTAATTGGGCGATAGGAGCTAGTTTCATAAATCGGTTTTCCGGGTTTAGGAATGAGAGTAATCAGTAAGACTTTCCAGGCGTTAGGAAAGTATTCAAGGCGAAGAATTACGTTCAAAATCGATGTCATGAGTGCAATCCCTTTTATGGGGAGTTCCTTGATTGATTTACTGCCTATTAGGTCGTGCCCTGCTGCTTTCTTGGGATTTAGGCGACTGATTGTTTCTATAATCTCTGCAGAAGTGAAGGATTCAATAGGCGGGGACATTTGGAAGGGGGTGTGCAGGTATTCAGTAACGTCCGCGGCAGCTTTGGAGGAATGAGGTTTGAATACTTTAGACAAGTATTTAGCAAACTGTTCGGCTTTTTCTATAGGGCTACGCGCCCATCCACCTTGCGGACGGCGGATTGGAGGGATTATTTGTGGGGGGCGCTGAGTTTCCAGGAAGCCTTCCATAGTGAGTGGTTGGAGTCGGCTGTGGGGGATAAACTGGCGAGATATTTTTGGAAACAGTCGTTTTTGTAATTTTTTATGGTTTTGGATAGCTTTCTAGTTGCATCGTTTAGTTTGCGTTTGTTATCCGGTGTTCTATGGGTCTGCCATACTCTTCTTAGTCTACGTTTTTCTGCTATTTGTTTTAGTATGTATTGGTGATATTCATGTTTGCTGATAGACGTCATTGTCGGTGTGGAGAGGCGGATAGCGTTTATTATGCTCGTGTTTAAGTATTCCGTAGCTGCTTCGATTTCTTCCCTAGTTTTTAGTGAAGTTAAGGCTGAAGTTGTGTGAGTAAAGACTTCTCTAAAGAGCTGCCAGTTGGTGTCTTGGTTGTGAATGGAGCCATTATGTGTATTCTCGATAATTGTTGAACTGACTGTTGCTATCACGGGGGAATGATCAGAAGAGAGATCAACCGAGGAGTTGATTTGGATGTATCTTGGCGAGATATTTTTAGTTATGAAGAAGGCAAGTAGGTCGGGTATTTTGTTAGTGTCAGTGGGCCAGTGCGTGGGTTCGTATGTGGTGAGGTAGTTGGCTATTATGCTGTTTAAGAGATTTTTGCCTCTTACCGTGACCAGTCTGCTGCCCCATTGAGTATGTTTGGCGTTATAGTCACCTCCAGCTATGAATCTATTGCCCAGAGCGCCAAGGAATTTATCAAAGTCTTCTTTAGAAATGGAGTGTCTGGG
>NW_022884621.1:0-52037 GCF_011952205.1 Bombus bifarius
CAAGCAAAATAGCTCGCAAATCGCGAAGATTTGGTCGATTTGGACGAAAACTAACTGTCATTTCCTTCCCGTTGGAGATATTTCTACGTTTAAGGGCTCATTTAACTCCACTTCATACTGCAAATGCAATGCACTACATTTTAAGCGTCGAAACAAGCAAAATAACTCGCAAATCGCGAAGATTTCGTCGATTTTGACGAAAACCAACTGTCATTTCCTTCCCGTTGGAGATACTTCGAGGTTTAAGCGCTCATTTCATTCCCTTTTACACGCCAAGTGTAATGCACTACCGTTTAAGCGTTGAAACAAGCAAAATAGCTCGCAAATCGCGAGGATTTCGTCGATTTTGATGAAAACTAACTGTCATTTCCTTCCCGTTGGAGATATTTCGACGTCCAAGCGCTCCTTGAACTCCATTTTACACTGCAAACGTAATGCGCTACCGTTTAAGCGTCGAAACAAGCAAAATAGCTCGCAAATCGCGAAGGTTTCGTCGATTTTGACGAAAACTATCTGTCATTTCCTTCCCGTTGGAGATATTTCGACATTTAAGCGCTCGTTGAACTCCACTTTATAAAGCAAATGCAATGCACTACCTTTTAAGCTTCGAAACAAGCAAAATAACACGCAAATCGCGAGGATTTCCTCGATTTTGAAGAAAACCAACTGTCATTTCCTTCCCGTTGGAGATATATCGACGTTTAAGCGCTCATTTCACTGCCTCTTACACGCCAAGTGTGATGCACTACCGTTTAAGCGTCGAAACAAGCAAAATAGCTCGCAAATCGCGAGGATTTCGTCGATTTTGATGAAACCTAGCAGTCATTTCCTTCCCGTTGGAGATATTTTGACGTTTAAGCGCTCGTTGAACTCCATTTTGCACTGCAAATGCAATTCATATCCGTTTAAGCGTCGAAACAAGCAAAATAGCTCGTAAATCGCGAAAATTTCGTCGATCTTGAAGAAAACTAACTGTCACCTCCTTCCCGTTGGAGATATTTCGACGTTTAAGCGCTCATTTCACTCCATTTTACATTGCAAATGTAATGCACTACCGTTTAAGAGTCGAAACATGCAAAATAGCTCGCAAATCGCGAAGATTTCGTCAATTTTGACGAAAACTAACTGTCATATCCTTCCCGTTGGAGATATTTCGACGTTTAAGAGCTCATTTTAACTACACTTCATGCTGCAAATGCAATGCATTACCTTTTTAAGCTTCCGAAACAAGCAAAATAACTCGCAAATCGCGAAGATTTCGTCGATTTTTGTCGAAAGCCAGCTTCGCCAGTTTCCTTTGGGCGGAGATACTTCGAGGGTTTAAGCGCTCATTTCATTCCCTTTCACACGCCAAGTGTAATGCACTACCGTTTAAGCGTCGAAACAAGCAAAAATAGCTCATAAAATCGCGAGCATTTCGTCGATTTTGATGAAAACTAACCTGGCATTTCACTTCCGTTGGAGAATGTTCGACGCGTCAAGCGCTCCTTGAACTCCATTTTACACTGCAAACGTAATGCGCTACCGTTTAAGAGTCGAAACAAGCAAAATAGCTCGCAAATCGCGAAGGTTTCGTCGATTTTGACGAAAACTAACTGTCATTTCCTTCCCGTTGGAGATATTTCGACATTTAAGCGCTCGTTGAACTCCACTTTATAAAGCAAATGCAATGCACTACCTTTTAAGCTTCGAAACAAGCAAAATAACTCGCAAATCGCGAAGTTTTCGTCGATTTTGACGAAAACCAACTGTCATTTCCTTCCCGTTGGAGATATTTCGACGTTTAAGCGCTCATTTAACTAAACTTCATACTGCAAATGCAATGCACTACATTTTAAGCTTCGAAACAAGCAAAATAACTCGCAAATCGCGAAGATTTCGTCGATTTTGACGAAAACCAACTGTCACTTCCTTCCCGTTGGAGATATTTCGACGTCCAAGCGCTCCTTGAACTCCATTTTACACTGCAAACGTAATGCGCTACCTTTTAAGCGTCGAAACAAGCAAAATAGCTCGCAAATCGCGAAGGTTTCGTCGATTTTGAAGAAAACCAACTGTCATTTCCTTCCCGTTAGAGATATTTCGACGTTTAAGCGCTCATTTCACTCCGTTTTACACTGCAAATGTAATGCACTACCGTTTATGCGTCGAGACAACCAAAATAGCTCGCAAATCGCGAAGTTTTCGTCGATTTTGACGAAAACCAACTGTCATTTCCTACCATTTGGAGATATTTCGACGTTTGAGCGCTCATTTCACTGCCTTTTTCACTGCAAATGCAATGCACTATCGCTTAAGCGTCGAAACAAGCAAAATAGCTCGCAAATCGCGAAGATTTGGTGCATTTTGACGAAAACTAACTGCCATTTCCTATCCGTCGGAGATATTTCTACGTTTAAGCGCTCATTTCACTCCACTTCATACTGCAAATGCAATGCACTACCTTTTAAGCTTCGAAACAAGCAAAATAACACGCAAATCGCGAAGATTTCCTCGATTTTGAAGAAAACCAACTGTCATTTCCTTCCCGTTGGAGATATTTCGACGTTTAAGCGCTCATTTCACTGCCTCTTACACGCCAAGTGTAATGCACTACCGTTTAAGCGTCGAAACAAGCAAAATAGCTCGCAAATCGCGAGGATTTCGTCGATTTTGATGAAATCTAGCCGTCATTTCCTTCCCGTTGGAGATATTTCGACGTTTAAGCGCTCATTTCACTCCGTTTTACACTGCAAATGTAACACACTACCGTTTCAGCGTCGAAACAAGCAAAATAGCTCGCAAATCGCGAAGGTTTCGTCGATTTTGAAGAAAACCAACTGTCATTTCCTTCCCGTTGGAGATATTTCGACGTTTAAGCGCTCATTTCACTCCGTTTTACACTGCAAATGTAATGCACTACCGTTTATGCGTCGAGACAAGCAAAATAGCTCGCAAATCGCGAAGTTTTCGTCGATTTTGACGAAAACCAACTGTCATTTCCTTCCCGTAGGAGATATTTCGACGTTTAAGCGCTCATTTCACTGCCTTTTTCACTGCAAATGCCATGCACTATCGTTTAAGCGTCGAAAAAAGCAAAGTAGCTCGCAAATCGCGAAGATTTCGTCGACTTTGACGAAAACTATCTGTCATTTCCTTCCCGTTGGAGATATTTCGACGTCTAAGCGCTCATTTCACTCCGTTTTACACTGCAAATGTAATGCACTACCGTTTATGCGTCGAGACAAGCAAAATAGCTCGCAAATCGCGATGTTTTCGTCGATTTTGACGAAAACCAACGGTCATTTCCTTCCCGTTGTAGATATTTCGACGTTTAAGCGCTCATTTCACTGCCTTTTTCACTGCAAATGCAGTGCACTACCGTTTCAGCGTCGAAAGAAGCAAAATAGCTCGCAAATCGCGGAGATTTCGTCGATTTTGACGAAAACTAAGTGCCATTTCGGTTCCCGTTCGAGATATTTCGACGTTTCAGCGCTCATTTCACTGCCTTTTTCACTGCAAATGCAATGCACTATCGTTTAAGCGTCGAAACAAGCAAAATAGCTCGCAAATCGCGAAGATTTCGTCGACTTTGACGAAAACTATCTGTCATTTCGTTCCCGTTGGAGATATTTCGACGTTTAAGCGCTCGTTGAACTCCATTTTACACTGCAAATGTAATGCATTCCCGTTTAAGAGTTGAAACAAGCAAAATAGCTCGCAAATCGCGGAGATTTCGTCGATTTTGACGAATAGCAACTGTCATTTCCTTCCCGTTGGAGATATTTCGACATTTAAGCGCTCGTTGAACTCCACTTTATAAAGCAAATGCAATGCACTACCTTTTAAGCTTCGAAACAAGCAAAATAACTCGCAAATCGCGAAGATTTCGTCGATTTTGAAGAAAAGCAACTGTCATTTCCTTCCCGTTGGAGATAATTCGACCTTTAAGCGCCCGTTGAACTTCACTTCATACTGCAAATACAATGCACTATCGCTTAAGCGTCGAAACAAGCAAAATAGCTCGCAAATCGCGAAGATTTGGTCGATTTGGACGAAAACTAACTGTCATTTCCTTCCCGTTGGAGATATTTCTACGTTTAAGGGCTCATTTAACTCCACTTCATACTGCAAATGCAATGCACTACATTTTAAGCGTCGAAACAAGCAAAATAGCTCGCAAATCGCGAAGGTTTCGTCGATTTTGACGAAAACCAACTGTCATTTCCTTCCCGTTGGAGATATTTCGACATTTAAGCGCTCGTTGAACTCCACTTTATAAAGCAAATGCAATGCACTACCTTTTAAGCTTCGAAACAAGCAAAATAGCTCGCAAATCGCGAGGATTTCGTCGATTTTGATGAAAACTAACTGGCATTTTCTTCCCGTTGGAGATATTTCGACGTCCAAGCGCTCCTTGAACTCCATTTTACACTGCAAACGTAATGCGCTACCGTTTAAGAGTCGAAACAAGCAAAATAGCTCGCAAATCGCGAAGTTTTCGTCGATTTTGACGAAAACTATCTGTCATTTCCTTCCCGTTGGAGATATTTCGACATTTAAGCGCTCGTTGAACTCCACTTTATAAAGCAAATGCAATGCACTACCTTTTAAGCTTCGAAACAAGCAAAATAACACGCAAATCGCGACGATTTCCTCGATTTTGAAGAAAACCAACTGTCATTCCCTTCCCGTTGGAGATAAGTCGACGTTTAAGCGCTCATTTAACTAAACTTCATACTGCAAATGCAATGCACTACATTTTAAGCTTCGAAACAAGCAAAATAACTCGCAAATCGCGAAGATTTCGTCGATTTTGACGAAAACTAACTGTCACATCCTTCCCGTTGGAGATATTTCGACGTTTAAGCGCTCATTTCACTCCGTTTTACACTGCAAATGTAATGCACTACCGTTTATGCGTCGAGACAACCAAAATAGCTCGCAAATCGCGAAGTTTTCGTCGATTTTGAAGAAAACTATCTGTCATTTCGTTCCCGTTGGAGATATTTCGACGTTTAAGCGCTCGTTGAACTCCATTTTACACTGCAAATGTAATGCATTCCCGTTTAAGAGTTGAAACAAGCAAAATAGCTCGCAAATCGCGGAGATTTCGTCGATTTTGACGAATAGCAACTGTCATTTCCTTCCCGTTGGAGATATTTCGACATTTAAGCGCTCGTTGAACTCCACTTTATAAAGCAAATGCAATGCACTACATTTTAAGCTTCGAAACAAGCAAAATAACTCGCAAATCGCGAAGATTTCGTCGATTTTGAAGAAAAGCAACTGTCATTTCCTTCCCGTTGGAGATAATTCGACCTTTAAGCGCCCGTTGAACTTCACTTCATACTGCAAATACAATGCACTATCGCTTAAGCGTCGAAACAAGCAAAATAGCTCGCAAATCGCGAAGGTTTCGTCGATTTTGACGAAAACCAACTGTCATTTCCTTCCCGTTGGAGATACTTCGAGGTTTAAGCGCTCATTTCATTCCCTTTCTCACGCCAAGTGTAATGCACTACCGTTTAAGCGTCGAAACAAGCAAAATAGCTCGCAAATCGCGAGGATTTCGTCGATTTTGATGAAAACTAACTGGCATTTCCTTCCCGTTGGAGATATTTCGACGTCCAAGCGCTCCTTGAACTCCATTTTACACTGCAAACGTAATGCGCTACCGTTTAAGAGTCGAAACAAGCAAAATAGCTCGCAAATCGCGAAGTTTTCGTCGATTTTGACGAAAACTATCTGTCATTTCCTTCCCGTTGGAGATATTTCGACATTCAAGCGCTCGTTGAACTCCACTTTATAAAGCAAATGCAATGCACTACCTTTTAAGCTTCGAAACAAGCAAAATAACACGCAAATCGCGAGGATTTCGTCGATTTTGATGAAATCTAGCCGTCATTTCCTTCCCGTTGGAGATATTTTGACGTTTAAGCGCTCGTTGAACTCCATTTTGCACTGCAAATGCAACTCACAACCGTTTAAGCGTCGAAACAAGCAAAATAGCTCGTAAATCGCGAAAATTTCGTCGATCTTGAAGAAAACTAACTGTCACCTCCTTCCCGTTGGAGATATTTCGACGTTTAAGTGCTCATTTCACTCCATTTTACATTGCAAATGTAATACACCACCGTTTAAGAGTTGAAACAAGCAAAATAGCTCGCAAATCGCGAAGATTTCGTCGATTTTGACGAAAACTAACTGTCATTTCCTTCCCGTTGGAGATATTTCGACGTTTAAGCGCTCATTTCACTCCATTTTACACTGCAAATGTAATGCACTACCGTTTAAGCGTCGAAACAAGCAAAATAGCTCGCAAATCGCGAAGATTTCGTCGATTTTGACGAAAACTAACTGCCATTTCCTTCCCGTTGGAGATATTTCGTCGTTTAAGCGCTCATTTCACCCCGTTTTACACTGCAAATGTAATGCACTATCGTTTCAGCGTCGAAACAAGTAAAATAGCTCGCAAATCGCGAAAATTTCGCCGATTTTGACGAAAACTAACTGTCATTTCCTTCCCGGTGGAGATATTTCGACGTTAAAGCGCTCGTTGAACTCCACTTTACACTTCAAATGCAATGCACTACCTTTTAAGCTTCGAAACAAGCAAAATAACTCGCAAATCGCGAAGATTTCGTCGATTTTGACGAAAACCAACTGTCATTTCCTTCCCGTTGGAGATATTTCGACGTTTAAGCGCTCGTTGAACTCCATTTTACATTGCCAAAGTGATGCACTACCGTTTAAGAGTTGAAACAAGCAAAATAGCTCGCAAATCGCGAAGATTTCGTCGATTTTGACGAAAACTAACTGTCATTTCCTTCCCGTTGGAGATATTTCGACGTTTAAGCGCTCCTTTAACACCACTTCATACTGTAAATGCAATGCACTACAGTTTAAGCGTCGAAACAAGCAAAATAGCTCGCAAATCGCGAAGATTTCGTCGATTTTGACGAAAACCAACTGTCATTTCCTTCCCGTTGGAGATATTTCGACGTTTAAGCGCTCGTTGAACTCCACTTCATACTGCAAATATAATGCACTACCGCTTAAGCGTCGAAACAAGCAAAATAGCTCGCAAATCGCGATGATTTCGTCGATTTTGACGAAAACTAACTGTCATTTCCTTCCCGTTGGAGATATTTCGACGTTTAAGCGCTCATTTCACTCCATTTTACACTGCAAATGTAATGCACTACCGTTTCAGCGTCGAAAGAAGCAAAATAGCTCGCAAATCGCGGAGATTTCGTCGATTTTGATGAAAACTAACTGCCATTTCCTTCCCGTTGGAGATATTTCGTCGTTTCAGCGCTCATTTCACGCCATTTTACATTGCAAATGTAATGCACTACCGTTTCAGCGTCGAAACAAGTAAAATAGCTCGCAAATCGCGAAAATTTCGCCGATTTTGACGAAAACTAACTGTCACTTCCTTCCCGGTGGAGATATTTCGACGTTAAAGCGCTCGTTGAACTCCACTTTACACTTCAAATGCAATGCACTACCGTTTAAGCTTCGAAACAAGCAAAATAACTCGCAAATCGCGAAGTTTTCGTCGATTTTGACGAAAACCAACTGTCATTTCCTTCCCGTTGGAGACATTTCGACGTTTAAGCGCTCGCTGAACTCCATTTTACATTGCCAAAGTGATGCACTACCGTTTAAGGGTTGAAACAAGCAAAATAGCTCGCAAATCGCGAAGATTTCGTTGATTTTGACGAAAACTAACTGTCATATCCTTCCCGTTGGAGATATTTCGACGTTTAAGCGCTCCTTTAACACCACTTCATACTGTAAATGCAATGCACTACATTTTAAGCGTCGAAACAAGCAAAATAGCTCGCAAATCGCGAAGATTTCGTCGATTTTGACGAAAACTAACTGTCATATCCTTCCCGTTGGAGATATTTCGACGTTTAAGCGCTCGTTGAAATCCACTTCATACTGCAAATATAATGCACTACCGCTTAAGCGTCGAAACAAGCAAAATAGCTCGCACATCGCGATGATTTGGTCGATTTGGACGAAAACTAACTGTCATTTCCTTCCCGTTGGAGATATTTCGACGTTTGAGCGCTCATTTCACTCCATTTTACACTGCAAATGTAATACACTACCGTTTCAGCGTCGAAAGAAGCAAAATAGCTCGCAAATCGCGGAGATTTCGTCGATTTTGATGAAAACTAACTGCCATTTCCTTCCCGTTGGAGATATTTCGTCGTTTCAGCGCTCATTTCACGCCATTTTACATTGCAAATGTAATGCACTACCGTTTCAGCGTCGAAACAAGTAAAATAGCTCGCAAATCGCGAAAATTTCGCCGATTTTGACGAAAACTAACTGTCACTTCCTTCCCGGTGGAGATATTTCGACGTTAAAGCGCTCGTTGAACTCCACTTTACACTTCAAATGCAATGCACTACCGTTTAAGCTTCGAAACAAGCAAAATAACTCGCAAATCGCGAAGTTTTCGTCGATTTTGACGAAAACCAACTGTCATTTCCTTCCCGTTGGAGACATTTCGACGTTTAAGCGCTCGCTGAACTCCATTTTACATTGCCAAAGTGATGCACTACCGTTTAAGGGTTGAAACAAGCAAAATAGCTCGCAAATCGCGAAGATTTCGTTGATTTTGACGAAAACTAACTGTCATATCCTTCCCGTTGGAGATATTTCGACGTTTAAGCGCTCCTTTAACACCACTTCATACTGTAAATGCAATGCACTACATTTTAAGCGTCGAAACAAGCAAAATAGCTCGCAAATCGCGAAGATTTCGTCGATTTTGACGAAAACTAACTGTCATTTCCTTCCCGTTGGAGATATTTCGACGTTTAAGCGCTCGTTGAACTCCACTTCATACTGCAAATATAATGCACTACCGCTTAAGCGTCGAAACAAGCAAAATAGCTCGCACATCGCGATGATTTGGT
The DNA here is from genome assembly GCF_011952205.1 of Bombus bifarius. Taxonomy (NCBI): domain Eukaryota; kingdom Metazoa; phylum Arthropoda; class Insecta; order Hymenoptera; family Apidae; genus Bombus; species Bombus bifarius. Next base: position 8,922 of record NW_022884621.1, read on the forward strand.
CGATTTGGACGAAAACTAACTGTCATTTCCTTCCCGTTGGAGATATTTCGACGTTTGAGCGCTCATTTCACTCCATTCTACATTGCAAATGTAATGCACTACCTTTTAAGCGTCGAAACAAGCAAAATAGCTCGCAAGTCGCGAAGATTTGGTGTATTTTGACGAAAACTAACTGCCATTTCCTATCCGTCGGAGATATTTCGACGTTTAAGCGCTCGTTGAACTCCATTTTACACTGCAAATGTAATACACTACCGTTTCAGCGTCGAAAGAAGCAAAATAGCTCGCAAATCGCGGAGATTTCGTCGATTTTGATGAAAACTAACTGCCATTTCCTTCCCGTTGGAGATATTTCGACGTTTAAGCGCTCGCTGAACTCCATTTTACATTGCCAAAGTGATGCACTACCGTTTCAGGGTTGAAACAAGCAAAATAGCTCGCAAATCGCGGAGATTTCGTCGATTTTGACGAATAGCAACTGTCATTTCCTTCCCGTTGGAGATATTTCGACGTTTAAGCGCTCCTTTAACTCCACTTCATACTGTAAATGCAATGCACTACATTTTAAGCGTCGAAACAAGCAAAATAGCTCGCAAATCGCAAAGGTTTCGTCGATTCTGAAGAAAACCAACTGTCATTTCCTTCCCGTTGGAGATATTTCGACGTTTAAGCGCTCATTTCACTCCATTCTACATTGCAAATGTAATGCACTACCTTTTAAGTGTCGAAACAAGCAAAATAGCTCGCAAATCGCGGAGATTTCGTCGATTTTGATGAAAACTAACTGCCATTTCCTTCCCGTTGGAGATATTTCGACGTTTCAGCGCTCATTTCACGCCATTTTACATTGCAAATGTAATGCACTACCGTTTCAGCGTCGAAACAAGTAAAATAGCTCGCAAATCGCGAAAATTTCGCCGATTTTGACGAAAACTAACTGTCATTTCCTTCCCGGTGGAGATATTTCGACGTTAAAGCGCTCGTTGAACTCCACTTTACACTTCAAATGCAATGCACTACCTTTTAAGCTTCGAAACAAGCAAAATAACTCGCAAATCGCGAAGTTTTCGTCGATTTTGACGAAAACCAACTGTCATTTCCTTCCCGTTGGAGATATTTCGACGTTTAAGCGCTCGCTGAACTCCATTTTACATTGCCAAAGTGATGCACTACCATTTAAGGGTTGAAACAAGCAAAATAGCTCGCAAATCGCGAAGATTTCGTCGATTTTGACGAAAACTAACTGTCATATCCTTCCCGTTGGAGATATTTCGACGTTTAAGCGCTCCTTTAACTCCACTTCATACTGTAAATGCAATGCACTACATTTTAAGCGTCGAAACAAGCAAAATAGCTCGCAAATCGCGAAGGTTTCGTCGATTTTGAAGAAACCCAACTGTCATTTCCTTCCCGTTGGAGATATTTCGACGTTTAAGCGCTCATTTCTCTCCCTTTTTCACTGCAAATGCAATGCACTACCGTTTAAGAGTAGAACACATGCAAAATAGCTCGCATATCGCGAAGATTTCGTCACTTTAGACGAAAACTATCTGTCATTTCCTTCCCGTTGGAGATATTTCGACGTTTAAGCGCTCGTTGAGCTCCAGTTTACACTGCAAATGTAATGCACTCCCGTTCAAGCGTCGAAACAAGCAAAATAGCTCGCAAATCGCGGAGATTTCGTCGATTTTGACGTATAGCAACTGTCATTTCCTTCCCGTTGGAGATATTTCGACGTTTAAGCGCTCGTTGAACTCCACTTGATAATGCAAATGGAATGCACTACCTTTTAAGCTTCGAAACAAGCAAAATAACTCGCAAATCGCGAAGATTTCGTCGATTTTGACGAAAAGCAACTGTCATTTCCTTCCCGTTGAAGATATTTCGACGTTTAAGCGCTCGTTGAACTCCACTTCATACTGCAAATGTAATGCACTACTGCTTAAGCGTCGAAACAAGCAAAATAGCTCGCAAATCGCGAAGATTTGGGCGATTTGGACGAAAACTAACTGTCATTTCCTTCCCGTTGGAGATATTTCGACGTTTAAGCGCTCGTTGCGCTCCAGTTTACACTGCAAATGTAATGCACTCCCGTTCAAGCGTCGAAACAAGCAAAATAGCTCGCAAATCGCGGAGATTTCGTCGATTTTGACGTATAGCAACTGTCATTTCCTTCCCGTTGGAGATATTTCGACGTTTAAGCGCTCGTTGAACTCCACTTGATAATGCAAATGGAATGCACTACCTTTTAAGCTTCGAAACAAGCAAAATAACTCGCAAATCGCGAAGATTTCGTCGATTTGGACGAAAACTAACTGTCATTTCCGTCCCGTCGGAGATATTTAGACGATTAAGCGCTCGTTGAACTCCATTTTACATTGCAAATGGAATGCACTACCGTGTCAGCGTCGAAACAAGCGAAACTGTATGCAAATCGCGATGATTTCGTCGATTTTGATGAAATCTAGCCGTCATTTCCTTCCGGTTGGAGATATTTCGACGTCTAAGCGCTCGTTGAACTCCATTTTACATTGCAAATGTAATGCACTACCGTTTCAGCGTCGAAACAAGTAAAATAGCTCGCAAATCGCGAAAATTTCGCCGATTTTGACGAAAACTAACTGTCATTTCCTTCCCGGTGGAGATATTTCGACGTTAAAGCGCTCGTTGAACTCCACTTTACACTTCAAATGCAATGCACTACCTTTTAAGCTTCGAAACAAGCAAAATAACTCGCAAATCGCGAAGTTTTCGTCGATTTTGACGAAAACCAACTGTCATTTCCTTCCCGTTGGAGATATTTCGACGTTTAAGCGCTCGCTGAACTCCATTTTACATTGCCAAAGTGATGCACTACCATTTAAGGGTTGAAACAAGCAAAATAGCTCGCAAATCGCGAAGATTTCGTCGATTTTGACGAAAACTAACTGTCATATCCTTCCCGTTGGAGATATTTCGACGTTTAAGCGCTCCTTTAACTCCACTTCATACTGTAAATGCAATGCACTACATTTTAAGCGTCGAAACAAGCAAAATAGCTCGCAAATCGCGAAGGTTTCGTCGATTTTGAAGAAACCCAACTGTCATTTCCTTCCCGTTGGAGATATTTCGACGTTTAAGCGCTCATTTCTCTCCCTTTTTCACTGCAAATGCAATGCACTACCGTTTAAGAGTAGAACACATGCAAAATAGCTCGCATATCGCGAAGATTTCGTCACTTTAGACGAAATCTAACTGTCATTTCTTTCCCGTTGGATATATTTCGACGTTTAAGCGCTCGTTGAACTCCAGTTTACACTGCAAGTGTAAGCCACCATCGTTCAAGCGTCGAAACAAGCAAAATAGCTCGCAAATCGCGGAGATTTCGTCGATTTTGACGTATAGCAACTGTCATTTCCTTCCCGTTGGAGATATTTCGACGTTTAAGCGCTCGTTGAACTCCACTTGATAATGCAAATGGAATGCACTACCTTTTAAGCTTCGAAACAAGCAAAATAACTCGCAAATCGCGAAGATTTCGTCGATTTTGACGAAAAGCAACTGTCATTTCCTTCCCGTTGGAGATATTTCGACGTTTAAGCGCTCGTTGAACTCCAGTTTACACTGCAAATGTAATGCACTACCGTTTAAGCGTCGAAACAAGCAAAATAGCTCGCAAATCGCGAAGATTTCGTCGATTTTGACGAAAACTAACTGTCATTTCCTTCCCGTTGGAGATATTTCGACGTTTAAGCGCTCGTTGAACTCCATTTTACACTGCAAATGCAATGCACTACCGTTTAAGCGTCGAAACAAGCAAAATAGCTCGCAAATCGCGAAGATTTCGTCGATTTTGACGAAAAGTAACTGTCATTTCCTTCCCGTTGGAGATATTTCGACGTTTAAGCGCTCGTTGAACTCCACTTGATAATGCAAATGGAATGCACTACCTTTTAAGCTTCGAAACAAGCAAAATAACTCGCAAATCGCGAAGATTTCGTCGATTTGGACGAAAACTAACTGTCATTTCCGTCCCGTCGGAGATATTTAGACGATTAAGCGCTCGTTGAACTCCATTTTACATTGCAAATGGAATGCACTACCGTGTCAGCGTCGAAACAAGCGAAACTGTATGCAAATCGCGATGATTTCGTCGATTTTGATGAAATCTAGCCGTCATTTCCTTCCGGTTGGAGATATTTCGACGTCTAAGCGCTCGTTGAACTCCATTTTACACTGCAAATGTAATGCACTACCGTTTAAGCGTCGACACAAGCAAAATAGCTCGCAAATCGCGAAGATTTCGTCGATTTTGATGAAATCTAGCCGTCATTTCCTTCCCGTTGGAGATATTTCGACGTTTAAGCGCTCGTTGAACTCCATTTTACTGTCACGTCCCGCGCTCCGCACGCGCCGTAACAAGTACAAGAAAACCATTCTATACAAAACACGCGAATGGGGATTTGAATGCACAATCGAACACGCGGCACCACGAAACGAAAGGAAGGATTAACAAAACGAGGGCGATTAACGGATCCAACCAATAAACAAAATACATAATACAAACAATTCTAAATAAACCAGAAAATAAGTATAACTACAAAAGGGGAAAATAATTGAAACGCCAGAAATATATATATATAAATATATTTCAATCAATCAATTTGGAGAGTTACATATAAGTATAAACATATATGCCGAACATGTAATAACCTAATAAATATTAGAGACAGTGCTTCCAATAGTATGCAATAAATCCAATATTATCAATTTATGAAATATAAGTATACATGAAGTCAAAAAACTAATAGTTTAACGAATACATAAAACATACAATATTGTATTATTAAAGAAATGAAGGTTACATTGTCAGAAATATATATATATATATATATATATATATATATATATATATATATATATATATATATATATATATATGTGCGAATTCTATCAAACCGATAATCTAAGGATACATACTTAAAACTAGCCTACATTCCGGAAAAGGATAAATAAATAATTGACATATTCATTTCGTATGAATATTACACTGCCAAGAGAAATATGCATATGAATATGTATATATATGTCGGAGATGAAAGAACACCGGAGCCTTTGGAATTTTGGATAATCCCGCAACATTGTAACCTAGATTCTACTATAGCTGTAATTGAACAATTGTAGTTATCCAATCCGATTGTAATTGTTCGAAAGTTGTGATAATAAGCTTGGGCTTAAAAGAAATATTCTCCTTAAAAGAAATATTCGTGGCGACACGCGACAGTAAACATTACAACGGTTTCTGTCCCGTGGCTCACCACACGCAGACCCTATTCTTCGAGTAAGATGATTGCCAGATGTCGATGCGTCTCCGCAGTACATGTTCGGCTAGCTCGAGGGCCCGTTATAAATCTTAAGATTTAGTCAACTAAAGTCCTTCAAACAGACAAACGGTCTTTGTCCCAACTACGGGAAGATAGGGGAGACATATTTTTCAACGAGCGGCGTCTCCCACTAGCAACTTTCCCTCGAGGGCGGCTAGCATCTTTTTCTAACCACCGATATGGAAATTGACCAATTAGCAGCAACGCCAATTTCCCTTATTTTCTGAACGAAGGCTTTTCTCGACGAATCCGATGATCTCGTGTCCTTAGACACACCCCATTATAGTTTTCCTCTGTGGCATCATCGGGACGGGAAAGACATTCTCGCTCGCGATCTCATTGATGAAAGGAGTAACTCTTTACGATCAGTGAATATTACGCGTCCGACTTAGATTTTGTGAGTACGTTCATCTATCATCCCGTCGACCGCGGATTCGTTATTGAACCTAGGATCATTGTCATTAGTTTCTCGAGTACCTAACTACCACGGTTACTTGTCCGGCTCTATCATAATCGTATTTGCACTAGTCAATGTCTTCTCTATTGCATAACGACAACGTGTAACCCAAACGAAGATTCGTTTCACGCCCCTAACAAAAGACGTTAAAAGAAAAACAATAATAATAAGGAACCTCTGATGGAAATGCCTCCGCAAACATTGTTCGAACGTCGATCACCGAAACCTAGGGAAACAACAAGAAAGGGGAAACATCAAAATCGCAAAAACAATCATAAGCGTACCCCCAGCGGACCACCACCCCGTGGGGGATGGCATTATAAATAAGCAAAGCAACGTAGAGCAGGAGCACTACGATAGTTATCATTTAGCGATTAACATTATTATTCTGGTAAACATTCTTATTACGCTCATTATTCTTCGCTCATTATTATAGTGATCATTGTTATTACCGTTCATTATTCTTTGATTATTACGATCTTCGTTATTACGGTCCATAATTATTTTGTTCACTCTTTGTTAATTATTTGTTACTACGTTCGTTATTGCGCTCATCTTTAGAAATTTTGTATAGTATTTTGCGCTCCGGGGTCTATAGTTTTCCGTCAAGAAAACAGAGCCGCGACTAAGTAAAAAGAAAATTTTATCTTTGAACGCGCATTGTAATTGCGGTATTAATCTAGTCAGTAAATTGTTCTGTCCGTATCGAAATAGATAAATAAAGTAAACGTTGATAGTAAACTATATTCGAGTTCAAGTAATAAACCCAGTAAAACCTTCGACGACCAACGGAGCAGCTGAGGTAAATGGCGCCAGACAGCGCCTACTCCTCAAGGTAAGAAAATTAATTTTGAGAATTTCCTTCTTCTCTGATAATTTCGTTGCCCTCGAGAATCGAATTAGAACTTCGTATCATCGGTCTCGTTTTATTTTCGTGAACAGTTTCGAAGATAGAATCATTGTTCAAACTTTAAACAAAAGAGTTGTCCGCTGTGTCGGCTTGTGCGAACGGTGTTTTCAGCTACTGAACCACCCACTGATATTCGCATTCCTCCTCCCATTGTTGGCAAAATATTGCCCGTCTTTGGGCAAGGCTTGCGAAATCACACAAATCCCGCACAGAAGGGACTATTAAATACATCGTCGGGGTCAATCGAAAATTAAAAGCAATACCGGCATTGCTAATAACCGATATTCTTGCCATCGTTGCATGCGACTGTAAGAGAGAAATAGCAGAACAATTCCCTTCGGAAATTTAACCAAAGGATCGTTCGCTGTGTTGGCTTGTGCAAACGGTGTTTTCGATTATCAAAAACACCCGTCGATCTTCGCATTCCTCCTCCCACTGTTGGTAAAATACTACCCGTCTTTGGGCAAGGCTTGCGAAATCACACGAGCCCCACACAAAGAGGATCGTTAGAATCATCCTCGACTATTAAACTCGAAAGACAAGGAAATCGTGGTAACGGAATCCATCGTAGTAAATGAATTGAGTTTCTGTTCTAACGGCAACCTATTACAGTGAAATTAAAAGAGAAGAAGAAGTCGAACGTAAAAATAAATTTATATAAAACAACGAAAATCTCACATTCCTATCCAATCCAGCAACGCTAAAAATATATATATATCCGGCTAATAAATATATATATAAAGGTAATAATCTAAGCAATTCTACATTCAAATAAAATCCGTTCAACGAGGACAAATAATTATTAATCTCAGCTTTAATCCTCTCCCGTGCCAGTATTCCTGCACATAGCAGGTTAGCCGAAAAGTGAAATTCGTTTACCAGTTGCATTAAGCATCAGTTAACGCTACCCATTAAACGAAAAATAATAAAAATAAGATATTTTGAAATAGTCCTTAGACTATTTCTGGTGGCAGCAACTACCGTATTAATTAGAAATCTAAACCAGTATTACATACACAATAATATCATTTCAATTTATTTTCCTTCAGACTAAATTCAAACTCAACAACAAAAAAAAATTTTCAGTAAACTCTAAATATAAAATTTGATCGATGTCGATAAACTAATACGTAACATTAATAGATATATAGTAAATATTTTGGTGGCAGCGGTGGGATACGCTTCATGGAGGATTAAAGTTGGTTTAAACAGTTCGTTACGCTCCATAGAAGATTAAAGTTGTCACGCTTGTCGATAAAATATATATATATATTTTAAGAAATAATGGCGACTGTAGTGGAATCGTTGGACGAAGAAATGGCTTTGACATTGTCGGAAAAGCTTAAAGCATGGGATGCGAACTTTCGCGATATGAGTGCAAAACTCGCCGAACTACAAAACAGCTTGTTCGAACTTAAAACAAAACAGGAACCTAAAACACCCGTATCGCCGCCGACAACACAACAAGAGACGGTCCAGCCGAGTGGACATACCCAGCCAATTAAGCTAAAAGACGCGATCGAATCGGTGCCAGTGTTTGACGGATATCGACTATCGGTATTCCACTTTTTAAGAACTTGTGAGCGCGCGCGAAATATGATTCCCAGATATCAAGAACCTCAATTAGTAAAATTGTTAGTAAATAAGCTCCGTGGACACGCGTTCCTCGCCATCGAAGACACAGAATTAATGAATCTAAATGATTTCGGAAACAAGTTAAAGGATCTATTCGGCCCAAAGAAATCTCTTAACGAATATAAAGGGGAATTAGGAATGATATTTCAACGACCCGGGGAACACATATTAGATTATATGGATCGCGTTAGAAATCTTAGATTGGCAATAATGGACGGAGAAAGAGGCGACTACGGCATCATATCCCCCGATATCCAAGATACTATAGATTGGGAAACGAGAGAAGCTTTCGTTAAGGGACTTCCGAACGAGGTATATGTGCGAGTAAAAATAGCAGGGTACCACACTTTAGAAGATGCGTATCGTCAAGCCGTCAAAGCAACACACGAATTGAGACAAATAACCGATAGAACGCGACCCCAACGACCGACACCCTCGAACTATTACAGACGCGACAACGTACGTCCTTCGAACACTAACAACAATATCAGGAACAACCGCCAAGATCAAAGATCGGTACCTCCATCGCAGAATTTTTCGAATACTACAAGACAAAATATCACATGTAATTATTGTAAAAAACCCGGGCATTTAGTGAAAGACTGTTACAAATTTAAAGCCCGAGTAGATGCCGGATTAATCGTACCCTATGCTTCGAGACCATCGGGAAACCAAACACGTCCTTCGGGAGAATGGGGCGAGCCACGAAGGAACGATACGCCGAATCGCCCAAGAGTACAGGCGGCAACCAGGCGAGCGGCGCCGACGGCAACAACCAGAACAAGGACAGCTACACCCGCGAGATCGACTCCACCACCCATAACGAGAGACAGAACGAACGCAATGCCGACCATAAGATCGAACGAACAACCACTAAATACTGTGGGGGAGTCATCCCACAACCAAACGAGGTCACAGACAGAGAATCCAGAATCCCAAGGCAAAAGGAAAGGAGTGAAGCACAAGCAACCGGCGAAGAAAAATCACCAGGAATTGAATTCAGATTCGGAAGGCGACCTCTCCGAATTATTTCAATAAAATTTAACGATTCCCCAACGACCCCAACTGCACGAATAGTTTCCCCAGACTTAAAGACTAAGACGAGTTTATTATTAGACTCTGGATCGGAAATTAACATTATCAAGAAAACTGCTTTGCTCGATTCAGCCATCATCGACGAAAAGGAATCAATCGAAGTGCGAGGAATTACGACAACGAGCCTGGTCTCCCTAGGGCAGACGGTAATACAGGTGGCGGGCCGTCCGGTTGTTTTTCATGTAGTCGATGATTCGTTGCTAATCGATCAAGACGGAATCCTAGGATCCGAATTTTTTGCAGGTTGCAAGGCTCGTTTAGATTACGAGGGAAAACATATCAGATGGGGAAATATTTATATCCCCTTCGATACTAAGGAAAAAATAATTATACCGAAGCGAAGTTCAATAACGTGTTCTATTAATATCGCTAATCCAGAGATGAAAGAGGGATTTATTCCAAAAATCGAGCCGAACAAGGGAATCTACTTTGGTAATGCAGTTGTGAGGAATCATAAAGGAGAAGCTTACATAAAAGTAATAAATACTACTTCGAGAGATTACGTATTTACAACACCAACGATGGTAATTAAAGAATTTGAAAATCCCCCCCGCTTCCTAGGACAGCGTGCAATACAGTTCTAAAATAGGAGGAAAGTAGATACGAAAAAATAAATGAGTTACTACGACTCGAACATTTGAACGAAGAAGAAAAAGAAAACGTTAAAAAATTGATTCGCAATAATCAAGATAGGTTTCATATTCCAGGAGATACATTGGAAGCAACCGAAGTTCTGGAACATAGGATAATCACGACGGATAATATACCCATCAATACTAAACAGTATCGATATCCACCAATACATCGAGAAGAAATAAATCGACAGGTCCAAGAGCTACTAGATACGGACGTAGTGGAACCATCAATATCTCCATATAACTCCCCGTTATGGATTGTGGCCAAAAAACCCGATTCGCAAGGAAATAAGCGCTGGAGACTAGTCATCGATTATAGAAAATTGAACGATAAAACGATTGGCGATGCCTTCCAACTATCCAACATTACAGAAATGTTGGATCAATTAGGAAGTGCAAAATATTTTTCCACGTTTGACTTAGCATCGGGCTTTCACCAGATCCATATGTCACAGGAAGATGCCCACAAAACTGCATTTTCGACACCATACGGACATTTTCAATTCAAAAGAATGCCCTTTGGATTAAAAAATGCCCCAGCAACATTTCAACGTTTGATGAACTCAGTGTTATCTGGTCTGCAAGGAATAGAACTATTCGTCTATCTGGATGACATAGTGATTTATTCCAGGTATCTCCAAGAACACGAAATTAAATTTAATAAATTAATGGAAAGACTGAGGAAAGCTAAATTACGATTACAACCTGATAAGTGCGAATTTTTACGACACGAGGTGAATTATTTAGGACATATAATTAGTGAGGATGGCGTGAAACCCGACCCAAAGAAAGTCGAAGCCGTATCAAAATTTCCACGACCAAAGAGGGTGAAAAATATCAAACAATTTCTGGGACTAGCAGGATACTACAGAAGATTTATACCCGATTTCTCCAAGGTCGCGAAACCATTGACACAACTATTAAAGAAAGACACTCCCTTTAAATGGACTGAAAATCAAGAAAATGCATTCAATAATTTAAAGACAGCGTTAATGACAAAAACCCATTCTACAATATCCAGACTTTTCTAAACCCTTTAACCTTACCACAGACGCATCAGGATATGCAATAAGCGGTGTACTGAGTCAAGGGCCAATTGGAAAGGATATACCGATTGCGTATACCTCAAGACTATTAAATTCCGCCGAACAAAACTACTCTACCATAGAAAAAGAGTGTCTGGCAATTGTTTACAGCGCAATGCACTTCCGACCGTATCTTTACGGAAGAAAGTTTACTATCGTAACCGATCATAAACCTTTAGTGTGGATGAATTCTATCAAAGATCCTACTTCGAGAATTTGGAAATGTAAATTAAAATTATCGGACTTTGAATTTGATATTGTATACAAAGAAGGCAGGGCGAACGCAAACGCAGACGCATTATCTAGGAACCCTCCGGAAGTTTGTTCACCAATCAGAAAGAGAGAGGAAGTCTCACCAATTCGCTATCCTGTCTCAAAAAGATTCGAAATAGATACGTCAACGGAAGACTCTCCCATATTCGAAGCTAAACCACGCGTCTTGCCTCAATCCGCTGATCTTACAAAACAAGGAAAAGTTTCTACTCGAAAGCATCTTACACTGGAAGAAACGCCCGTAAAATATTCTGACGAAGCACTAACCGAGCTCGATGTTAATATAGATAGAGAAATAACTGATCAAGGAAAAAGGCGCATGGACACAACAGGCGAGGAAGAGCCCTCCGCCGTAATTCCAGAACTAACTCAACAACGAGAAAAGGATACGCATGTCTCAAAAAGATTCAAACTGGATACGTCAACCGAAGACTCTCCCATATTCGAAGCTAAACCACACGTCTTGCCTCAATCCAGTGATTCTAAAAATCAAGGAAAGGTTTTTACCCGAAAACATCTTACAATAGAAGAAACCCCCATAAAATATTTAGACCAAACATTAGCAGAAATCGATGTAAGTACGGATAGAGGAATAATCAATAGAGGAAAAGAAGACACGGATACAACAAGCGAAGAAGAGCCCTCCACTGTACTTCCAGAACTAATTCAACAACGAGAAAAGAACACGAGACCTACGATAATCGCGGAACTAAAAATTTCAGAAACCCGAGACTCAATTGCGAGAGTAAATGACCATAAAGTAATATTTATAGATATACATGGCAATCCGATAGATAAAGGAGCCTTAGAAATGAAGGAAACGGGAAAATTGCCTCGTTATGAAGATTTAATGTTAGAAAAAGCAAGATTGAATTACGATTCTGGAAAATACATTGTATTCCTACCGATAAAGGAAAATAGAAATATTCCAATAACACCAGAAAATTTATTAAACTCGCTAAGATCTCTATTAGACGTAGTAAATGAGAAACAGTTAACTTCGTTTAGCATTAGCAAAGGAAACTTGGAGGAAATACCCTGGCGATATACAATCAGAAGATTAAAGGAAATATTTATGGAAAAAACCTTAACCATCACCATATGCACTGGGGAAGTAATTACCCCACCTGTGGAAGCACGGAACAACATAATACGGGAAAAACATGAATCGAGCGTAGCAGGACACAAAGGAATTACAAAAACTTATCAAAGAATACGACAACACTACTATTGGGAAAATATGAAAAAGGAAATTCAAGATTACGTAAGAACATGTAAGGAATATCAACTGAAGAAACTCACAAGAATAAAAGCAAAACAACCAATGGTACTTACAGACACACCAGGTAAAGCGTTCGATAAGATTAGTATGGATATTGTAGGTCCATTACCAAAAACTCAAAGGGGAAATGAATATATATTAACTATCCAAGATTTATTAAGAAAATACTCAATCGGGATTCCAATAGGAGGAATCTCTTCAGCCGAGATAGCGGACGCTTTTGTAAAGCAATTTATTTGTCGTTTCGGGTCACCGAGAGCTATTCTCACTGATCAAGGAACAAACTTTACATCCTCACTAATGAAGAAAGTAGCAAAGAGATTCCGCATCAAACAATATACCACGACGGCATATCATCCACAAAGTAACGGTTCAATCGAAAGATCTCACCACGTACTGATTGAATATCTCAAATTATACATTGAAAATTCCAGAAATTGGGACGAATGGGTAGAATTAGCTATGTTTTCCTATAATACCTCTGTACACGAAGGGACGAAATTCTCCCCGCACAAATTAGTTTTTGGACATCTAGCCAGAGAACCTACTGGTGAAGTGATAATCGAAGAGAACTTGGAACCAACATACGCAGAATATCTCGAAGACCTGTTCGATAAAATTAACACCGTACAACGAATGGCAAGAGAAAATTTAATAAAATCCAAACTAAAATCAAAAGAATATTACGACCGACGAATCAACCCCCAGGATTTTAAAGTAGGAGATTCGATATATTTACTAAAAGAACCCAGTAAAGGAAAATTCTCCGATCAATATACTGGACCATATAAAGTGCTAGAAATCCTGCAGAACCAAAACGTCAAGATTGAAGTAAAAGGGATTCCGCGAACAGTGCACTTAAACAAGCTAAAACTAGCGCATAATCGAAATAAACAATGAATAAAGTGATTTCAGTGGGCAACGTAGTGCAGTAGTGTATGTTGTAGTGCTGTTCGTCGAATAATACAGATATCGAACACCTAAAAGGAAAAAGGGAAAATTATTATACGTGTTTCAATTATTGCTTAAATATAAAACGTGTTAACTCAATGAACAATTAACTAGTGAAAGTGAAAGTTACCTTGTGAACAAGTGATCAACATACAAGAAAGTGTACGTGCAAGTATAGGTTATGGATCGTTGTTCGTGGAACACAATGTATGACAACTACCTAAAATAAGTGAATAAATTAGTTTCAATTGTCTCAGTGCAAAATACAAGGTTACTAAATGTTATAACTATATTATGGATAAATCAAAAGATGGTGTGACACTGTTCATCGAACAATACAGATAGCGAAAACCTAAAAAGAAAAAGGGAAAATTATTATGTGTACTCCAATTATTGTTTGAATATACAACGTGTCGATTCAATAAATAATTAAAAGAGGGAAAGTGAAAGTTACCTTGTAAAAAAGTAATCATCATACAAGAAGGTCTACATGCAAAATAGGTTATGGAAATATCTCCAACGGGGAGGGAATGACGGCTACTTTTCGTCAAAATCGACGAAATCATCTCGATTTGCGAGCCATTTTGCTTGTTTCGAGGCTTAGACGGTAGTGCGTTACATTTGCAGTGTGAAATGGAGAGAAATGAGGGCTTAAACGTCGAAATATCTCCAACGGGAAGGGAATGACGGCTACTTTTCGTCAAAATCGACGAAATCATCGCGATTTGCGAGCAATTTTGTGTCACGCCCCGCGCTCCGCACGCGCCGTAACAAGAACAAGAAAACCACTCTATACAAAACGCGCGAATAAGGATTTGAATGCACAAACGAACACACGGCGCTATGAAACTAACGGAAGGATTAACAAAACGAGGGCGACTAATATCCAACCAATAAACAAAATACATATACACACAACTCTAAATAAACCTACCAATAACCGACTTGCAATTTGAAAACTTGTGGTTCAATATAATATAAATCCAACCAGTATAAAATAAAATAAATAGAACCAGCTAATGGATTGAACGAGTTACGAACCAAACAAATAAACCAGGAAATAAGAATAACTACAAAAGGGGAAATAATTGAAACGCCAGGAATGCATGTATATATAAATATATTTTAATAAATCAACTTGCCAATCAATATGCCAAACATGTAATAACCTAGTAAATATTAGAGACAGTACTTCCAATAGTATGCAATAAATCCAATATTATCAATTTATGAAATATAAGCATATATGAAGTCAAAAACTAATAGTCTAACGAATACATAAAACATACAACATTGTATTATTAAAAAAAATAAAGGTTACATTGTCAGAAATATATATATGTGTGCGCATTCTACATTATTAAATCAAATTAGTAATCTAAGATACATATTTAAAACTAGCCTACATTCCGGTAAAGAGTTATAAAATAAGAACTACATTACGAAACATGCATGTCTATATATAAATATATAAATCATATTCTAAACTAAACTACTATTAATGTGTGCGCATTCTACATTATTAAATCAAATTAGTAATCTAAGATGCATGTTTGGGGCTGGCCTACATTCCGGTAAAGAGTTATAAAATGGGAGCTGCATTGCGAGGCATGCATGTCTATATATAAATATATATTTTATATTCTAAACTAAACTACTACTGATGTGTGCGCGTTCTGCATTATTAAATCAAATCAGTAATTTAAGATACATACTTAAAACTAGCCTATATTCCGGTAAAGAGTTATAAAATAAGAACTACATAACGAAACATGCATGTCTCTATATAAACATATAAATAATCTATTTTCTAAACTAAAACTACTACTAATAATCTACAAAAGAAATAGAACACACAACGCAACACTTGGGACTAAGCGACAACCTGTCGATAGGCCAAACGCTCAAAATAATTAACACCGCAACGACTTGAGGAATTCTATCATCAAACACAAGTATGTAAACACACATTAAACACACAATAATCTAGAAACAAAACCTTCAATACTATGTTGCCACAATACAAGATATATATGTATATATGAAATCAAATAATTGATACATAACCTCAAATACACAACATTACATCGCTAAACAATCTAAATGAAAATCACATTGCCAGAAATATATACATATATACGTGTGCGTGTGCGTGTTCTATCTTATTAAATGAAGTTAATATAAAATAAATAATTGACATTTCATTTCGTATGAATACTACACTGCCAGAAGAAATATGCATATGAATACGTATATATATATGTGTGTGTGTGTGTGTGTGTGCGTATGTTTTATATTATCGAACACTCTATAAAATAAACTACTCAAAACAATAAATAACGCTATCGAAGAATTACAAAACATTAGTCATATTAAAATGACACACAACATAAATATATATATATGTATATTCACACGAACAATACTATTGTCACTTTAAACAATATTAATAAATAAATGTTCTAATTGCGGTAGAATAAGGAAAAACGAGCGACAGACGGAAAATTACTTCGATATCAAACAAAACTAAAGACCCGCCACTATAACTTTACTGATGACATTTATGAGCAGCCATGTTAGATTTACACGTGCGCATCGGAACAACTAACGCGCGTCATGGCGACAGGAATATTAGGGATTAATGGAAGTCAGGCGCGAGAAACAAATCATGAAAACACATTGTTAACATTTTTCTTTAATAAATTCTATGCGCAACTACACTGTCAAATACAAATGTAAAAAAAAAATATATATATATAGATATATTATTAATTTAAAAAAAGGGGGAAATATAAAATTAAATATATTTAACAAACATAAAATAGATAACCTTAACATTTAAAATGTATATATATATGTCGGGTTTACATTAGAATTAGGGTTAGGGGCGTGAAACGAATCTTCGTTTGGGTTACACATTATCGTTATGCAATAGAGAAGACATTGGCTAGTGCAAATACGATTATCACAGAACCGGACAAGTAATCGTGGTAGTTAGGTACTCGAGAAACTAATGACAATGATCCTAGGTTCAATAACGAATCCGCGGTCGACGGGATGATAGATGAACGTACTCATAAAATCTAAGTCGGACGCGTAATATTCACTGGTCGTAAAGAGTTACTCCTTTCATCAATGAGCTCGCGAGCGAGAATGCCTTTCCCGTCCCGATGATGCCACAGAGGAAAACTATAATGGGGTGTGTTTAAGGATACGAGATCATCGGATTCGTCGAGAAAAGCCTTCGTTCAGAAAGTAAGGGAAATTGGCGTTGCTGCTAATTGGTCAATCTCCATATCGGTGGTTAGAAAAAGATGCTAGCCGCCCTCGAGGGAAAGTTGCTAGTGGGAGACGCCGCTCGTTGAAAAATAGGTCTCCCCTATTTTCCCGTAGTTGGGACAAAGACCGTTTGTCTGTTTGAAGGACTTTAGTTGACTAAATCTTAAGATTTATAACGGGCCCTCGAGCTAGCCGAACATGTACTACGGAGACGCATCGACATCTGGCAATCATCTTACTCGAAGAATAGGGTCTGCGTGTGGCGAGCCACGGGACAGAAACCGTTGGAATGTTTACTGTCGCGTGTCGCCACGAATATTTCTTTTAAGGAGAGCTGTAGGATTACTCCATACCTTTGTTAGACAAAGCGTTCATCCCGTGACCGCGGCTACGTTCGGCGACTGACTGTCGCCTCGAGCCCAAGCTCATTATCACAACTCTCGAACAATTACAATCGGATTGAATAACTACAATTGTTCAATTACAGCTATAGTAGACTCTAGGTTACAATGTTGCGGGATTATCCAAAATTCCAAAGGCTCCGGTGTTCTTTCATCTCCGACATATATATATATATTGAATATAAAAACAAAATACATCTAAAAAATAATAATAATAAGGAACCTCTGATGGAAATGCCTCCGCAAACATTGTTCGAATGTCGATCACCGAAACCTAGGGAAACAATAAAAAGAAAAGGAGAAAGCATCAAAATCGCAAAAATAATCATAATATGCAAATATCCAAACTTACGCAAAATAACTCGAAGGAGGAGGTCCTTCTTGTGGGAGAGCAGCGGAATTGTGCGTGTTGCCCGAGCAAACATCGAGATGATAATGATGCTGCAGCCGCCAGCCCTTGCACGCGCCGAAGAAACACGGGTAATTCCCACGGTACAACACGTGAAAGTTTCTCGCGGAAAAGACTAGATCAGCATGGAATGCTTCGAGCCTCCTAGACGCTAGCTCAGCAGAAACACAGGACCGATGGAAACTAAGTCGAAATATGGAATTTACATTTTGTCACGTACGATTCCAAGAAACCCAAACTGCAACATCCTGATTCCCACGGAAGCGTACCCCCAGTGGACCACCACCCCGTGGGGGATGGCATTATAAATAAGCGAAGCAACATAGAGCAGCGTTCATTATTATTTTGTTCACTCTTTGTGTGCATTGTTACTACGTTCGTTATTGCGCTCATCATTACGTTTAGAAATTTTGTATAGTATTTTGCGTTTCGGGGTCTTTAGTTTTTCGGTCAAGAAAAGAGAGCCGCGACTAAGTAAAAAGAAAATTTTACCTTTGAAATCCTCATTTCATCGCTTAGACAGAAACGCGCATTGTAATTGCGGTATTAATCCAGTTAGTAAATTGTTCAGTCTGTATCGAAATAGATAAATAAAGTAAAAGTTGATAGTAAACTATATTCGAGTTCAAGTAATAAACCCAACAAAAACATCGACGACCACGGGAGCAGCTGAGGTAATGGCGCCAGACAGCACCTACTCCTCAAGGTAAGAAAATTAATTTTGAAAATTTCCTTCTTCTCTGGTAATTTCGTTGCCCTCGAGAATCGAATTAGAACTTCCTATCATCGATCTCGTTTTATTTCCGTGAACGGTTTTGAAGACAGAATCATTGTTTAAACTTTAAACAAAGGGGTTGTCCGCTGTGTCGGCTTGTGCGAACGGTGTTTTCAGCTACTGAACCACCCACTGATCTTCGCATTCCTCCTCCCATTGTTGGCAAAATATTGCCCGTCTTTGGGCAAGGCTTGCGAAATAACACAAGTCCCGCACAGAAAGGACTATTAAATACATCGTCGAGGTCAATCGAAAATTAAGAGCAATACTGGCTTTGCTATTAGCCAATATTCTTGCCATCATTGCATGCGATTGTAAGAGAGATATAGCAGAACAATTTCCCTTTGAAAATTTAACCAAAGGATCGTTCGCTGTGTTGGCTTGTGCAAACGGTGTTTTCGATTATCGAAAGCACCCATCGATCTTCGCATTCCTTCTCCCACTGTTGGCAAAATATTGCCCGTCTTTGGGCAAGGCTTGCGAAATCACACGAGTCCCACACAGAGAGGATCGTTAGAATCATCCTCGATTATTAAACTCAAAAGGCAAGAAAATCGTGGCAACAGAATCCATCGTAGCGAATCAATTGAGGTTCGGTTCTAATGACAAACTACTATAGCGAAATTAAAGGAGAAGAAGAAGTCAAACGTAAAAATAAACTTATATAAAACAACGAAAAATCTCACATTCATATCCAATCCAGCAACGCTAAAATATATATATCCAGCTAATAAAATATATATATATAATAACCTAAGCAATTCTACATTCAAATAAAAATCCGTTCAACGAGGACAAATATTTATTGTTCCCAGCTTTAATCCTCTCCCGTGCCAGTATCCCTGCACATAGCAGGTTAGCCGAAAAGAGGAATTCGTTTGCCAGTTGCATTAAGCGTCAGTTAACGCAACCCATTAAACAAAAAAAATAATTAAAAAAAATAGTTTGAAATAGTCCTTAGACTATTTCTGGTGGCAGCAACTACCGTATTAATTAGAAATCTAAATCAGTATTACATACACAATAATATCATTTCAATTTATTTCCCTTCAGATTAAATCCAAACTCAAACGAAAAAAAAAATTCAGTAAAATGTAAATTTAAAATTTGATTGATTTAAACAAACAAATACGTAACATATTTCGACGTTTAAACGCACATTTCACTTCATTTCACACTGCAAATGTAATGCACTACCGTTTAAGCGTCGAAACAAGCAAAATAGCTCGCAAATCGCGATGATTTCGTCGCTTTTGACGAAAAGTTGCCGTCATTCCCTCCCCGTTGGAGATATTTCGACGTTTAAGCGCTCGTTTCACTCCATTTTGCATGCCAAATACAATGCATGCCCGTTTCAGCGTCGAAACAAGCCCAACAGCTCGCAAATCGCGATGCTTTCTTCGATTTTGACGAAAACTAACAGTCATTTCCTTCCCGTTGGAGATATTTCGACGTTTAAGCGCTTATTTCACTCCATTTTACACTGCAAATGTAATGCACTACCGTTTAAGCGCCGAAACAAGCAAAATAGCTAGCAAATCGCGATAATTTCGTCGATTTTGACGAAAAGTAGCCGTCATTCCCTCCCCGTTGGAGATATTTCGACGTTTAAGCGCTCGTTGAACCCCATTTTACACTGCAAGTGTAATGCGCTACCGTTTCAGCGTCGAAACAAGCAAAATAGCTCGCAAATCGCGATGATTTCGTCGATTTTGACGAAAACGCGGTCATTCCCTCCCCGTTGGGTATATTTCGATGTTTAAGCGCTCATTTCACTCCATTTCACACTGCAAATGTAATGCACTACCGTTTCAGCGTCGAAACAAGCAAAATAGCTCGCAAATCGCGATGATTTCGTCGATTTTGACGAAAACGCGGTCATTCCCTCCCCGTTGGGTATATTTCGATGTTTAAGCGCTCATTTCACTCCATTTCACACTGCAAATGTAATGCACTACCGTTTCAGCGTCGAAACAAGCAAAATAGCTCGCAAATCGCGATGATTTCGTCGATTTTGACGAAAACGCGGTCATTCCCTCCCCGTTGGGTATATTTCGATGTTTAAGCGCTCATTTCACTCCATTTCACACTGCAAATGTAATGCACTACCGTTTAAGCGTCGAAACAAGCAAAATAGCTCGCAAATCGCGATGATTTCGTCGCTTTTGACGAAAAGTTGCCGTCATTCCCTCCCCGTTGGAGATATTTCGACGTTTAAGCGCTCATTTCACTCCATTCTACATTGCAAATGTAATGCACTACCGTTTCAGCGTCGAAACAAGCAAAATAGCTCGCAAGTCGCGAAGATTTGGTGCATTTTGACGAAAACTAACTGCCATTTCCTATCCGTCGGAGATATTTCGACGTTTAAGCGCTCGTTGAACTCCATTTTACACTGCAAATGTAATACACTACCGTTTTAGCGTCGAAAGATGCAAAATAGCTCGCAAATCGCGGAGATTTCGTCGACTTTGACGAAAACTAACTGTCATTTTCTTCCCGTTGGAGATATTTCGAAGTTTAAGCGCCTGTTTCACTCCATTTTGCATCACAAATGCAATGCACACCCGTTTCAGAGTCGAAACAAGCCCAACAGCGCACAAATCGCGATGCTGTCTTCGATTTTGACGAAAAGTAACTGTCATTTCCTTCCCATTGGAGATATTTCAACGTATAAGCGCTCGTTTCACTCCATTTTGCATGCCAAATGCAATGCATGCCCGTTTCAGCGTCGAAACAAGCCCAACAGCTCGCAAATCGCGATGCTTTCTTCGTTTTTGACGAAAACTAACTGTCATTTTCTTCCCGTTGGAGATATTTCGAAGTTTAAGCGCCTGTTTCACTCCATTTTGCATGCCAAATGCAATGCACGCTCGTTTCAGCGTCGAAACAAGCCCAACAGCTCTTAAATCGCGATGATTTGGTCGATTTTGGCAGAAATTAACAGTCATTTCCTTCCCGTTGGAGATATTTCGAAGTTCAAGCGCCTGTTTCACTCCATTTTACGCTGCAAATGTAATGCTCGCTCGTTTCAGCGTCGAAACAAGCCCAACAGCTCGCAAATTGTGATGCTTTCTTCGATTTTGACGAAAACTAACAGTCATTTCCTTCCCGTTGGAGATATTTCGAAGTTCAAGCGCCTGTTTCACTCCATTTTACACTGCAAATGTAATGCACTACCGTTTAAGCGCCGAAACAAGCAAAATAGCTAGCAAATCGCGATAATTTCGTCGATTTTGACGAAAAGTAGCCGTCATTCCCTCCCCGTTGGGTATATTTCGATGTTTAAGCGCTCATTTCACTCCATTTCACACTGCAAATGTAATGCACTACCGTTTAAGCGTCGAAACAAGCAAAATAGCTCGCAAATCGCGATGATTTCGTCGCTTTTGACGAAAAGTTGCCGTCATTCCCTCCCCGTTGGAGATATTTCGACGTTTAAGCGCTCATTTCACTCCATTCTACATTGCAAATGTAATGCACTACCGTTTCAGCGTCGAAACAAGCAAAATAGCTCGCAAGTCGCGAAGATTTGGTGCATTTTGACGAAAACTAACTGCCATTTCCTATCCGTCGGAGATATTTCGACGTTTAAGCGCTCGTTGAACTCCATTTTACACTGCAAATGTAATACACTACCGTTTTAGCGTCGAAAGATGCAAAATAGCTCGCAAATCGCGGAGATTTCGTCGACTTTGACGAAAACTAACTGTCATTTTCTTCCCGTTGGAGATATTTCGAAGTTTAAGCGCCTGTTTCACTCCATTTTGCATCACAAATGCAATGCACACCCGTTTCAGAGTCGAAACAATCCCAACAGCGCACAAATCGCGATGCTGTCTTCGATTTTGACGAAAAGTAACTGTCATTTCCTTCCCATTGGAGATATTTCAACGTATAAGCGCTCGTTTCACTCCATTTTGCATGCCAAATACAATGCATGCCCGTTTCAGCGTCGAAACAAGCCCAACAGCTCGCAAATCGCGATGCTTTCTTCGATTTTGACGAAAACTAACAGTCATTTCCTTCCCGTTGGAGATATTTCGACGTTTAAGCGCTTATTTCACTCCATTTTACACTGCAAATGTAATGCACTACCGTTTAAGCGCCGAAACAAGCAAAATAGCTAGCAAATCGCGATAATTTCGTCGATTTTGACGAAAAGTAGCCGTCATTCCCTCCCCGTTGGAGATATTTCGACGTTTAAGCGCTCGTTGAACCCCATTTTACACTGCAAGTGTAATGCGCTACCGTTTCAGCGTCGAAACAAGCAAAATAGCTCGCAAATCGCGATGATTTCGTCGATTTTGACGAAAACGCGGTCATTCCCTCCCCGTTGGGTATATTTCGATGTTTAAGCGCTCATTTCACTCCATTTCACACTGCAAATGTAATGCACTACCGTTTCAGCGTCGAAACAAGCAAAATAGCTCGCAAATCGCGATGATTTCGTCGATTTTGACGAAAACGCGGTCATTCCCTCCCCGTTGGGTATATTTCGATGTTTAAGCGCTCATTTCACTCCATTTCACACTGCAAATGTAATGCACTACCGTTTCAGCGTCGAAACAAGCAAAATAGCTCGCAAATCGCGATGATTTCGTCGATTTTGACGAAAACGCGGTCATTCCCTCCCCGTTGGGTATATTTCGATGTTTAAGCGCTCATTTCACTCCATTTCACACTGCAAATGTAATGCACTACCGTTTCAGCGTCGAAACAAGCAAAATAGCTCGCAAGTCGCGAAGATTTGGTGCATTTTGACGAAAACTAACTGCCATTTCCTATCCGTCGGAGATATTTCGACGTTTAAGCGCTCGTTGAACTCCATTTTACACTGCAAATGTAATACACTACCGTTTTAGCGTCGAAAGATGCAAAATAGCTCGCAAATCGCGGAGATTTCGTCGACTTTGACGAAAACTAACTGTCATTTTCTTCCCGTTGGAGATATTTCGAAGTTTAAGCGCCTGTTTCACTCCATTTTGCATCACAAATGCAATGCACACCCGTTTCAGAGTCGAAACAAGCCCAACAGCGCACAAATCGCGATGCTGTCTTCGATTTTGACGAAAAGTAACTGTCATTTCCTTCCCATTGGAGATATTTCAACGTATAAGCGCTCGTTTCACTCCATTTTGCATGCCAAATGCAATGCATGCCCGTTTCAGCGTCGAAACAAGCCCAACAGCTCGCAAATCGCGATGCTTTCTTCGTTTTTGACGAAAACTAACTGTCATTTTCTTCCCGTTGGAGATATTTCGAAGTTTAAGCGCCTGTTTCACTCCATTTTGCATGCCAAATGCAATGCACGCTCGTTTCAGCGTCGAAACAAGCCCAACAGCTCTTAAATCGCGATGATTTGGTCGATTTTGGCAGAAATTAACAGTCATTTCCTTCCCGTTGGAGATATTTCGAAGTTCAAGCGCCTGTTTCACTCCATTTTACGCTGCAAATGTAATGCTCGCTCGTTTCAGCGTCGAAACTAGCCCAACAGCTCGCAAATTGTGATGCTTTCTTCGATTTTGACGAAAACTAACAGTCATTTCCTTCCCGTTGGAGATATTTCGAAGTTCAAGCGCCTGTTTCACTCCATTTTACACTGCAAATGTAATGCACTACCGTTTAAGCGCCGAAACAAGCAAAATAGCTAGCAAATCGCGATAATTTCGTCGATTTTGACGAAAAGTAGCCGTCATTCCCTCCCCGTTGGAGATATTTCGACGTTTAAGCGCTCGTTGAACCCC
The DNA here is from genome assembly GCF_011952205.1 of Bombus bifarius. Lineage (NCBI taxonomy): Eukaryota > Metazoa > Arthropoda > Insecta > Hymenoptera > Apidae > Bombus > Bombus bifarius. Next base: position 33,219 of record NW_022884621.1, read on the forward strand.
ATTTTACACTGCAAGTGTAATGCGCTACCGTTTCAGCGTCGAAACAAGCAAAATAGCTCGCAAATCGCGATGATTTCGTCGATTTTGACGAAAACGCGGTCATTCCCTCCCCGTTGGGTATATTTCGATGTTTAAGCGCTCATTTCACTCCATTTCACACTGCAAATGTAATGCACTACCGTTTCAGCGTCGAAACAAGCAAAATAGCTCGCAAATCGCGATGATTTCGTCGATTTTGACGAAAACGCGGTCATTCCCTCCCCGTTGGGTATATTTCGATGTTTAAGCGCTCATTTCACTCCATTTCACACTGCAAATGTAATGCACTACCGTTTCAGCGTCGAAACAAGCAAAATAGCTCGCAAATCGCGATGATTTCGTCGATTTTGACGAAAACGCGGTCATTCCCTCCCCGGTGGGTATATTTCGATGTTTAAGCGCTCATTTCACTCCATTTCACACTGCAAATGTAATGCACTACCGTTTAAGCGTCGAAACAAGCAAAATAGCTCGCAAATCGCGATGATTTCGTCGCTTTTGACGAAAAGTTGCCGTCATTCCCTCCCCGTTGGAGATATTTCGACGTTTAAGCGCTCATTTCACTCCATTCTACATTGCAAATGTAATGCACTACCGTTTCAGCGTCGAAACAAGCAAAATAGCTCGCAAGTCGCGAAGATTTGGTGCATTTTGACGAAAACTAACTGCCATTTCCTATCCGTCGGAGATATTTCGACGTTTAAGCGCTCGTTGAACTCCATTTTACACTGCAAATGTAATACACTACCGTTTTAGCGTCGAAAGATGCAAAATAGCTCGCAAATCGCGGAGATTTCGTCGACTTTGACGAAAACTAACTGTCATTTTCTTCCCGTTGGAGATATTTCGAAGTTTAAGCGCCTGTTTCACTCCATTTTGCATCACAAATGCAATGCACACCCGTTTCAGAGTCGAAACAATCCCAACAGCGCACAAATCGCGATGCTGTCTTCGATTTTGACGAAAAGTAACTGTCATTTCCTTCCCATTGGAGATATTTCAACGTATAAGCGCTCGTTTCACTCCATTTTGCATGCCAAATGCAATGCATGCCCGTTTCAGCGTCGAAACAAGCCCAACAGCTCGCAAATCGCGATGCTTTCTTCGTTTTTGACGAAAACTAACTGTCATTTTCTTCCCGTTGGAGATATTTCGAAGTTTAAGCGCCTGTTTCACTCCATTTTGCATGCCAAATGCAATGCACGCTCGTTTCAGCGTCGAAACAAGCCCAACAGCTCTTAAATCGCGATGATTTGGTCGATTTTGGCAGAAATTAACAGTCATTTCCTTCCCGTTGGAGATATTTCGAAGTTCAAGCGCCTGTTTCACTCCATTTTACGCTGCAAATGTAATGCTCGCTCGTTTCAGCGTCGAAACAAGCCCAACAGCTCGCAAATTGTGATGCTTTCTTCGATTTTGACGAAAACTAACAGTCATTTCCTTCCCGTTGGAGATATTTCGAAGTTCAAGCGCCTGTTTCACTCCATTTTACACTGCAAATGTAATGCATGCCCGTTTCAGCGTCGAAACAAGCCCAACAGCTCGCATATCGCGATGATTCCGTCGATTTTGACGAAATCTAACTGTCATTACCTTCTCGTTGGTGATATTTTGACGTTTAAGAGCTCGTTTCACCCCATTTTACACTGCAAATGTAATGCACGCCCGTTTAAGCGTCGAAACAAGCCCAACAGCTCGCATATCGCGATGATTTCGTCGATTTTGGTGAAAACTAACTGTCATTTCCTTCCGGTTGGAGATATTTCGACGTTTAAGCGCTCGTTTCACCCCATTTTACACTGCAAATTGTCACGTCCCGCGCTCCGCACGTGCCGTAACACGAACAAGAAAACCACTCTATACAAAACGCGCGAATAAGGATTTGAGAGCACAAACGAACACACGGCACAACGAAACGAAAGGAAGGGTTAACAAAATGAGGGCGACTAATAGATCCAACCAATAACAAAATACATATGCACACAACTCTAAATAAGCGACTTGCAATTTGAAAACCTATGGTTCAATATAATATAAATCCAACCAGTATAAAATAAAATAAATAGAATCACGAACCAAAGAAATAAACCAGGAAATAAGAATAACTACAAAAGAGGAAATATTTGAAACGCCGTGAATATATGTATATATAAATATATTTTAATCAATCAATGCCGCAACAACTTGGAGAGTTACATATAAGTATAAAGAGGTCAGTGTACTTGCATCGTTATTATCACCGCCGTTGTCATCACCGCAGACGTCTAACTCAGCAGGGACGCAACCTTCTGGCATTTTTCTCAGCCTGTCATGTCTGTCCTTATATGATCGTTTTCCGTCTAGAGTTTTTAAGGTATACCTATCTCCTTCCAAAATCTCTGCTATCTCGAACGGACCCCTGAATTTCGGATCTAACTTCGTCTGGTTCCTTTCCTCGTTTTTGCGTAACACGAAATCACCAAGGTTGAACCTAACTACATTAGCTTTGTTTTCGTCGAACCTATCCTTATCGTATTTGGCGCTTGCTTCTATATTCTTTATCGCCTGCTGTCTTACATGGGAGATATTTACTTCTCTTTCTTCGATATTGTCGGGTAGGGATAAACCGTAGGGTCTTGCTGTTTTACCGATTATTAGTTCCAATGGGCTTGACTTAGTCACGCGGTTGGTGGTACAATTCAAGGCCAGTTGTATTTCACCGATCGCGTCTTGCCAGGACCGCCCGGTGGTTTCTATTGTTGTGAACATGCTTTTTAGCGTACCCATAATACGCTCTACCTGTCCGTTGGCCCTACTAGCTCCGGTCGCAATTAAATGGATTTTAACGTATTTATCTTGCCAAAAGTCTCGAAATTCTTTGCCCGTAAAACATCTTCCCTGATCCGCTATTATCCGGCAGGGAGTGCCGAACAAAAATATAGCGGACTTAAGCGCTTTAATGGTGTTAATGGAGTCTATCTTACGGGTATAGTGCAAGTATACGAACTTAGTAAAGACGTCGACCAACTCAATGACGTATTCCTTCGAATCGTTTTTACCGCTTAGTTTGCCCGTTATGTCCATATGAACCGTATGCCAAGGTATACTGGTCTTATGTATGGGATGTAATTCGGCTTGTACTCTACCCGAACTTGCCTTTGAAACTCGACAAGCATGACAGTTCTCTACGAATTTGCGAACATACTTCGCCATTCCTTCGAACTAGTAATACTCGCACAGTTTCTCAAGCGTTTTATCCCAACCTAAGTGCATAATGGACTGGTGCACGTGGTTAATAACAGACCACCTAAACCCTCTCGAAACGATGGGCAGGCAGAGAGTTCTACCTTTTCTCTGTATTTTACGATGAAGGGTGCCGGACCGTAACTCATACGTATTCGCGACGTCTTCCGCGAGCTCTTCGTTCTGTAATTTATCGACGATCTCAGAAATTTGTGGGTCGCGACGTTGTTCCGCTAGTAGCCAATCGTCGAAGATTTCGGTTAGGTTAATTTCTTTCTCTACAATTTTGCTGAACGTACTGCGATCCAAGTCTACGGGATTTCGTGAAAAGAAATCTACGTGGGCCATTCGTTTACCTTCCCGGTACATAATGTCAAAGGTAAAAGTTTGCAGGTAAGCCCACCATCTGTAAACCCTGTCGTTCAAGTGTACCTTATTACTGGATGCTTTCAGGGAGTTGCAATCAGTGACAACAAGAAATTCTCGTCCGTATAGGTAATGACGGAAGTGCTTGACGGCGTTTACAACTGCTAACGTTTCTAATTCGTAGAAATGATACCTAGATTCCGCAGGGCTAGTTCTTTTGCTGTAATACTCCACTACTCGATTTTTACCTTCGACCTTATGCATTAAAATGGCTCCATATCCTTCCGAGCTAGCGTCCGTATGTAGTTCTATCGGATAATTGGGATCAAATATCATTAGCACCGGCGCGTCGGTCAGGACGGAAATTACCTTTTGTCTTATCTGTTCGTGCCTATCCGTCCAAGTTATATTCTTGCTACTTGAAGTAAGTGCATACAGGGGATTCATTACTTGTGAAAATTTGGGAATGAAGTTTCGGAAGTAAGAGGCCAAACCTATGAATTGCCTAAGTTGTGTGACGGTCGACGGTGCAGGTAAAGAACTCAAGGCTTGTATTTTACCCGGGTTTGGACGGACTTCTTCGTTACGAATTACATATCCCAAATAGAGTACCGATGTCTTTAGAAAGGAACATTTTGAAAAGTTAAAGGAGAATCCGGCTTTCACGAGTGTATCTACTACGGTGTTCAACCTTTCTAGGGCTTGATCTACTGAGTCGGCAATAATTAGGACGTCGTCCAAGTAAACAACAACGAACGAATACGTGAGGTCGCCTAAGGCGTTGAGAATGGCCCTCTGGAAAACGGATGGTGCATTTTTCAATCCGAACGGCATAGTTACGTACTCGTATTGCCCGTCGGGTGTAACGAACGCCGTATATTCCGTCGAATTAGGATGAATGGGAATTTGGTGGAATCCGCTGGCCATGTCCAGGCTAATGAAGTATCTCGCCTTCTGCAATCTCGCAATTTGATCCGCGATGAGGGGTAGGGAATACTGGTTCGCGACCGTATTTTTATTTAATGCCCGAAAATCTACGCACAGTCTATCTGAGCCGTCTTTCTTCTTTACAAGTAAGATAGGGCTCGCGAACGGTGAGTTGCTCGGCCTCACGATTTTTGCTCTAATTAACTCGTCTATTCTCTCACGCACTATCCTACGCTCTTCTTCGCTAAGTCGGTAAGGACTTCTTTGCACGGTGACATTAGGATCGATTAACCGTATTTCTAACTGGCCCGTGCTTACGCGAGTACGTGGGAAGCCCGTAATGAATGAATTTTTGAATTTCTCGAGAACAGAAATTAACCGACTTTTATCGTTACCAACCACGTCAGTGTCAACCGCATTGATATTGATTTCGTTTTCGGAGGTTTTACTACAGGCATTAATAGTCTTCGTTTTACAAATATCGACGCTATTTCGCGTAATAGTTGCATCAAAACCCTGGCTTAAGATCTCGCGGCCAATCATGATATCATAATGCAAGTGACTATCGGCCAGAACATGAAAGGTTATCTCCAATGTAAAACAGTTAATGCGTACCGTAGACAAGATCTGGGATGTACTCTTAACGCAGGTGTTTCCTATTCCTCGCATAACTACTATATCTGTCGTTCTCCTACCGGAGAATTTCGGAGCGACAGATGACTTAAACTACCGGCTGGGGACTCCACCACGCAGGAGTTGACTTTACGTTCGTCCTTGGGGCCGGGTCTACCGTCCCGTCGTACCGGGCAATTAGGTGCGATATGACCCTCCGCATGACACTTGTAGCAAACCACCTTGGACGGTGTAGCTGGTCGGCTTCCTTCCTGGCGTTGTACATCCTTCTGCTGTTCGCTCCGCATCCTCTTGCGGCACTCCGTTATTCTGTGTCCGAGAGTACCACAGTAATGGCACCTCACCTGGTGGCCCGATAACTTGCGTCGCTTAGCTTCGGGTTCTGCCGGTGCATCTCTCGGCGAAAATGTCGACTCTTCCTCGTAACAAAGGGGTCCCATTTCGCTCTGAAATTGGTCCTCCGTTTTGATATCGCTCGTAAAGGGCCAATCGTTTAAGATGTTGGTCGTGTGGAATTAATATGTAGAGAGTGACAGCGTTAAGTATTTCGTCTAGCGTAGAATGTTGCCACCGTGTCTTCAGGAGGGAACGGACACGGCCGGCAAATGCCCCTGTGGATTCGTCCTTCCTCCGCGGTTCCCTGGATACCTTGATTAACGATGAGGACGTCGTCTCTCGGCCACCGAAATGTATAAGGAATCGTTCCTTAACGGTAGACCAAGTAACCTCTTCGTCTCCCGTCGTTAGTGTCAGCCAATGTGCTGCAGAACCCTGTAGAGAGTCACTTAAGGCAGAGTATAGCGCGTCATCTCGTAGAGGGTTGTTCTTCATGGGCCTACTAACAGCCGCGCACCACGCGGCTGGGTCGGCGCCTGCGACTTCTGGGTTAAACTGTGGTAATTTGGTGGTTCCCGTATTTGGCCTTTGTATTAGCGTCTGAATTAGGTTGTGCATGACAGCAACCTGCCCTTCCAGCGCTTGAAACCGTTCTGATCCCACTTCTGATGTTGGATTTGCACTAGGAGTAGGGTTGTGGGCGTCAAATGAATCTTCTCGAGAGTTAGCCATTGGTACGGTACATACAGCTGTAGTTTATTGCAATGATGGAATTAGTACAGTCTCGACAATTGATCACGGCGGTTCGGCACTTGCGACACTAGTGACGATGGTCTCAGGCTCAATAACGAATCCGCGGCCAATGGGATGACAAAAGAACGTACTCACAAAGTCTAGGTCTGGTTCTTTGTTAGTAAAACGTGAAATAACCACTGATTGCGAAGATGTTACTCTTTTTCATCGATGAGATCGCGAGCGGGAATGACTTTCCCGTCCCGATGATGCCACAGAGGAAAACCATATTGGACTGTGTCTAAGGACACGAGATCATCGGATTCGTCGAGAAAAGCCTTCGTTCGGAAAGTAAGGGAAATTGGCGTTGCTGCTAATTGGTCAATCTCCATATCGGTGGTTAGAAAAAGATGCTAGTTGCCCTCGAGGGAAAGTTGCTAATGGGAGACGCTGTTACGCCATGCGGCTTACCATAGGTCATATTCTTAACTGTCGATCGCGGCACTATAATGTCGCAGACGGATCGTCGCGGCTGCCCGGCAAACAAACATTGTAGTGGCAAGCGCATGGTTCATTAAGCAGGGCGACCTCCAGAAACGTCGACTCGTGGCCGTTATTTTACCTCGCGTAAAAGAATGTGGCGTGATCCGAACGTAGTGGGGGTCGCCTTCCAGAAAAAAACGAAAAAATGTCGAAAGGCGGGCAGAACTTTTCGAGAAGTCGAACCGTCAACACATCTCATATATCGCGCATTACTTATCAACCAAAACGCAGTTACATTTTGTTTTGTTCCATTTATGTCTTCCTAGTTAATAAGTTGTTGAAATAAACATTAATTTATTTGTGTTAATTCTGTGGAATTTCATTGAACTACCCTTATTATCGTAATCGAAATAAGGGAATCGATCAGTTCGTGGCGTCGATTATTTAATCGTAACGGGAACTTACAACTCTCGTTGACGTGCTATCTCGCGATCGCGTCTCTCCGCGAACGGTCGAAACATCTTGGTCCTTCGAGCCGGATCACGTGCCAGTGAAGAGTGCAGTTACCAGTGACCACACAGTGCCACTTTATCAAAACCAGCAGCGGGAGCGGGAGCAACCACTACAGCGAAACCAGTGACATCAGGCGCGTCATCTTCGAAGAAGCACATCCCATTGGCAAGGGAACGCAACCACGCAGCCTTCCGCCGCAGCTGGACAGTCATCAACGCAGCGAATTTCACAACTTAACAATACAACCGAACGAGTGGCCGTCGGGAAGGAACAAGGCGTTCCTCACCAAACATACACGCGACCTCACGCCACACGACAGTAAGGTAAGCTCGTTCCTTATTTCGACCATCTCCTATCCTAGGCAACGATGACGAGCGAAGACCAACTCATCTCCCTGCGTCGGAGACGAGGCTATTGTAGCGGCCGATTCACATACTTATCGAACCGACTGGACGAGTACGAGCAATCCGGGAGTCAGCAAAACTCCTTATTAACGAACTACGAGAAACAACTGACCGAAGTTGCGAATCAATTCGAAGCGATCCAACTCGAGTTAGAAGTATTAGACGAGGAGGAACAAGCGCGCGGCTTCGAAATAAGGGATCAGTACGTCGCGGTAGACACAAAGCTACAAAATCTTCTGAGGAACGCGCAAGCAGCTTCGCCGTCGACATCCATAAACCTTCCAACCTGTGCATCATCCGCAAGTTTAAATCCGATAGCCATTAAATTACCAGATCTTCGGCTCCCTACTTTTGACGGAAGCCTAGAAAAATGGAACACGTTTTATGATACCTTTTCTTCCACAATCGATAAAAATCCTAGTCTCACGGACATACAGAAATTCCATTACCTGCAGTCCGCCCTGCAAGGAGAAGCAGCCGATTGTTTAAACGCGTTACCCCTTAGTAATGTAAACTACAGTCAGGCTATAGGCGTTCTCAAGGAGAGTTTCGAATGTCCACGATACACAGCTTTCAGTCACTGCATGGCAATAATTGATTATCCAAGGATAACCAAGGAATCTCCAACGGAATTAAGGCGCTTAGTCCACACATTTAAACAACACATATATGCATTCAACAAATTAGGAGAATCCTACCCCGATACCAGTGCTATGCTCAACAGCCTCATCCTCTCGAAAATACCACTAAGTATCCAAAAGCAATGGGAAATGACGCTGCCCAATAACGAGGTGCCTCCGTACATTCATTTACTAAACTTCCTAGAGAGATTGGCACGAAGCTCCAGACCGATCACCACGGTCAGACAAACAAGAGAATCACCGGAACAAACTACTCCGGTCAGTCAACGCGCATCACGAGGGCATGCACTTACGGCGACACAGGTTACTCCAACATGCCCCACCTGTCAAGGACCACACCCCATTTGGAGATGTGATACTTTCAAAACCAAATCCCTTCGCGAACGCATTCGGGAGGTCAAACGAGCATCACTATGCCTCAACTGCCTCGGAAAAGGGCACACAACGAAGCATTGTTTCGCAGGATCATGTCGCGTATGCGGAGAACGACATCATACAATGCTGCATAGGACAGAACGTCATTCAGGGTCTCGTTCCAGCACGTCCAGCCCGAAATCTTCCCCATCAAATAGCCGATCCACAACACCTTCTTTGCCACCCTACGTATCACCCACTCGTCGCAAAAAGCACACAACAGACCACAGATCGGAAACACCACGAACAGCCGCGTCTCCAAGTCCACCGCCCAGTGACAGACGAACACACAACCAATGACGCCGACGATCGACGACTCCGTTGATGACCGAACATATCAGACCAATAGCATCCGAATTATTATCCAATGATCTAGCCATCACAGCGCAGATTAACATTTTGAATGATAAACAGCAAGCGTTGCTCGACACCGGATCTAGTATGAAATTCATTACCGAGGAATTAGCAAAATCGCTAAAGATAAGGCAAAACAAATGTTCGGTCCCAATCGGACCTCTAGATACCTTGACAACGACTTCTAAGCGACACATCACGGCCACGATCACTTCCACCGACGGTACATACACACGAATATCAACGTTCCTTGTCATTCCAACCATATCAACCTTAATTCCCAGCGAACCCATCGATCGTTCGACACTTGAGATACCAAAAAATCTCAAATTGGCCGATCCACGATTTCATTTACCAGCTCCGATCGATGTACTACTAAGCTCAGGTTCAACACTCGCGTCGATGTGTGTGGGACAAATCAACCTAACGCAGCCAGACGAGCCTGAACTGCGTCTGCAAATGACGCGATTCGGATGGGTAATCGGGGGGAGTCCAACTTCCCAAACCGCGACAAACATATTTCACACATCCACGACGACTTTACAAGCAGACCTCGCGCGGTTTTGGGAAATCGATGAAGGACTCTCAATTAAACATATCTCAGAGGCAGATCGACGATGCGAAGAACACTTCCAAGCCCACACCCGACGCACCAGCGAAGGACGATACATCGTCGCTCTACCTTTCAACGATCAGCTTCAGTCACTTGGATCCTCTAAAACGCTGGCAATTCAACGACTCGCCTCACTCAATCGCCGATTCCAGCACGACAAACGCTTCGAATCAGAATATCGAACGGTAATACAGGAATACCTGGCGTTGGGACACATGATGAAGGTCAATGACAACCACTCCGACGACAACGGATACTATTTACCCGATCATGGCGTGACCAAAGCATCAAGTCAAACCACCAAACTCCGTGTAGCTTTCGACAGATCGGCACCAAGCACTACCGTAACCTCTCTAAACGATACACTTTACACAGGACCCAAGCTACAGGAAGATTTATTTTGTATATTAATTAGATTCCGCGCTCATCAATACGTACTCACTGGCGACATCGAGAAAATGTATCGGCAATTCCTCGTACGACCGGAGGATCGGAAATATCAAAGGATATTATGGCGCAGCGCGAGTAGAGAAACAGAAACATATGAGCTTAACACCGTAACGTTCGGTTTATCCGCAGCCCCGTATCTAGCTATTCGGTGCCTCAAGCAACTGGCAGAGGACGAAGGACATCGATTTCCACGTACAGCACAGGTACTGCAGCGAGATTTCTACGTCGACGACGCTCTCACCGGAGCTGAAACGAAGGACGAAGCCCTCACGCTCAGAACAGAACTCACCAATTTACTTTAACTAGCCGGCTTAAACATACGAAAATGGGCGTCAAACGATAATGACTTATTACATGGACTTTCCTTAGAAGAAACAAATCACCAACATTTTTTGGGCGACTCGCAAACCTTGAAGACGCTGGGGGTGTTTTGGAATTCATCCGACGACTCCATTCTTTACTCGGTCGAAGTCAAACCCACGCCCTCCCGAATCACGAAACGAATCATCAGCTCGGAGATCGCAAAAATTTACGATCCGCTCGGTCTGCTCGCACCGGTGATTGTTCGGGCCAAGATGCTACTTCAACGAATATGGTCGTCGAAAATCGATTGGGATGAATCACTTCCGATCGAGTTACATACAGAGTGGGAAAGGTACTATGCCCAATTACCCTTATTAAACAATGTCAAGTTCCCACGCAAGGCAATAATCGAGTCCGCAATAGAAATTGAATTGCATGGTTTCTGCGATGCCAGCGGAAAGGCTTACGGAGCCTGTGTTTATCTCCGAACCCTTAACACCAACGGCCGTGTTTGGACCCAACTTTTAACCGCAAAATCGAAAGTCGCCCCGCTCAAGTACCAGACCATTCCTCGGCTCGAGCTGAGCGGAGCACTCCTTCTTACGTCCCTGATGTCGACAGTACAACAAGCCCTATCACACAAAATTACTCGAACTATCTATTGGACCGATTCCACTATCGTCCTCCATTGGCTCAATACATCACCTCACACCCTTAAAACATTCGTCGCTAACAGAGTCTCCGAAATTCAAACAAAAACCAGCATCCGCGATTGGCGCCACGTTCCTACCGACGACAATCCCGCGGACTTAATATCACGCGGCCAAACACCCGAAGAGTTTCTGCGCCCAACCATCTGGCAGCACGGTCCTGCATGGCTCTACCAGTCGGAAGGCTACTGGCCGACATGGGCGCTAACACCGCAAATTGAAGTACCGGAGCAGAAAGGGGCGATTTGTCTGTCCGCAAACCCCGCCGATTACAGTTTGTTGCAAAGATATTCATCCTGGCCCAAGTCGATACGAATCATAGCTCGTTGCCTCCATTGGAAACAGAAAAAGAACCGAGCGGCACCCCTAACCGTTACCGAATTACGCATAACGCACAATAAGCTGATAAAATTGTTGCAAAACATCCATTTCTTCGAGGAAATTCGTACACTCCAAAAAGATCGGAACGCGGCGATAAAGAGTAAACTCACGCGACTCAATCCGTTCATAGACAAGGAAGGAATATTGCGAGTCGGGGGTCGACTCAGTCATTCGTCGATGACCTTCGCCCAGAAACATCCCATAGTATTACCTAAGTCATCCGTTACAACACGCATCATAGAACACGAGCACAAGATCCACATGCATTCCGGAACGCAGGCTACGTTATACGCAGTAAGACAAAGATACTGGCCCGTCGACGGTCGAAATCAAGTATGGCGGGCGATCAAAGGCTGCGTCCGCTGCTGCCGCGCTACCACCGCCGGTAGAATACGTGATGGGTAATCTGCCGGAAGCGCGAGTAACGGAATCTCGCCCATTCACAAACGTCGGCGTCGATTACTGCGGGCCGTTCCACATCAAGGAAAAACGAGATCGTAACCGTCGTCAGATAAAGGTATACGTAGCCATTTTCGTATGCCTAGCGATTAAAGCGGTACACATCGAGCTCGTTGACGATCTCACTAGCGAAGCCTTCATCGCCGCTCTTTGCAGATTTATCGCTCGACGAGGGTATCGCTCCACCATCCATTCTGATAACGGCACCAACTTCAGAGGAGCAAGCAACGAATTACGAGAGCTTCACGATTTATTACAATCGGACGACCACAAAGAAAAAGTAACCGCATTTTTAGCCGACAAACAAATCGAATGGCGCTTCATTCCCCCTCATTCACCGCATTTCGGTGGGCTATGGGAAGCAGCGGTGAAGTCATTTAAACGCCACCTCAGGCGTGTAGCCGGCAACGAGTTACTCACCTCTGAACAATTGAATACTCTTATCATAGAAATAGAAGCAGTCCTCAATTCCCGCTCGCTAACTCCTATCTCCACCGATCCAAATGATCTCCTAGTCCTCACTCCCGGACATTTCCTCATTGGCGATTCACTAATGTGCTTACGTGATCGAGATTTCAGAGACATTCCATCGAACCGACTCTCCAGATGGCAGCATATCCAACAGCTTAAACAGCATTTTTGGAACCGCTGGCATAAGGAGTATTTGAACGAGCTAACCAACCGCAATAAATGGAGCAAGGGTGGACACGGCATCCAAAAGGGGACAATCGTCATCCTCAGAGAGGACAACGTTCCCTCCATGCATTGGCCTCTGGGCCGAGTTATCAAGGTTCATCCAGGCGCCGATGGTGTCATCAGGACAGCTACAGTTCAGACGGCAAAGAGTATTTTGGATCGGGGCGTCAAAAGGCTTGTCCCACTGCCAATTTAACCCGATCTCGAGAAACCCGAACAACTAGCCTCCGAGACGAAATAAGATGGGAACTTCAACCACATCTCGCTAATTTGATCGGTACCCTCTCAACGGGGGGAGAATGTTACGCCATGCGGCTTACCATAGGTCATACTCTTAACTGTCGATCGCGGCACTATAATGTGGCAGACGGATCGTCGCGGCTGCCCGGCAAACAAACATTGTAGTGGCAAGCGCATGGTTCATTAAGCAGGGCGACCTCCAGAAACGTTATTTTACCTCGCGTAAAAGAATGTGACGTGATCCGAACGTAGTGGGGGTCGCCTTCCAGAAAAAAACGAAAAAAAATCGAAAGGCGGGCAGAACTTTTCGAGAAGTCGAACCGTCAACACATCTCATATATCGCGCATTACTTATCAACCAAAACGCAGTTACATTTTTTTTGTTCCATTTATGTCTTCCTAGTTAATAAGTTGTTGAAATAAACATTAATTTATTTGTGTTAATTCTGTGGAATTTCATTGAACTATCCTTATTATCATAATCGAAATAAGGGAATCGATCAGTTCGTGGCGTCGATTATTTAATCGTAACAGGAACTTACAACTCTCGTTGACGTGCTATCTCGCGATTGCGTCTCTTCGCTAACGGTCGAAACAGACGCCGTTCGTTGAAAAATAGATCTCTCCTATTTTCCCGTAGCTGGGACAAAAACTGTTTGTTTGAAGAACTTTAGTCAACTAAATCCTAAAATTTATGACGGGGCCTCAGGCTAGCCGAACATGTCCTGCGGAGACGCATCGACATCTGGCAATCATCTTACTCGAAGAATAGGGTCTGCACGTGGCGAGCCACGGGACAGGAACCGTTGGAATGTTTATTGTCTCGTGTCGCCCCGAATATTTCTTTTAAGGAGAGCTATAGAATTACTCCATACCTTGTTAGGCAAAACGTTCATCCCGTGACCGCGGCTACGTTCGGCGACTGACTGTCGCCTCGAGCCCAAGCTCATTATCACGACTCTCGAACAATTACAATCGGGTTGAATAACTACAATTGTTCAATTACAGCTATAGTAGACTCTAGGTTACAATGTTGCGGGATTATCCAAAATTCCAAAGGCTCCGCTGTTCTTTCATCTCCGACACGGCCTTCCTGACTATCACACGTCCTCGTGTGTAACTAAAATATCGTGTTTTCTTTCATTAGATTCAACTGACATTATTTACGATTTAACTAAATGTCCAAGCAAGTCAAGGGTCCAGTGCAATAACAAAGTTTCGTTCGGAGGTTTGACAACAGAAAAAGAAAAGGAATTTGTAATGTTATAATTTGTATTCAAAGTGTTAGGTGCGTTCTGTGAGTCGCCAGTCAGACCGTAATGACACAACAGATCATTTTCGATTTCGTACACTGGTGAACCTCAGTTTGTTGGATCATATTGCCACGTTGGGTGCATTACACCCAGAAAGCACATAAACCCACTCAACGGGTTACAACCAAAAGCACATCAACCCACTCAACGGGTTACAACCAAAAGCACATCAACCCACTCAACGGGTTACAACCAAAAGCACATCAACCCACTCAACGGGTTACAACCAAAAGCACATCAACCCACTCAACGGGTTACAACAAAAAGCACATCAACCCACTCAACGGGTTACAACAAAAAGCACATCAACCCACTCAACGGGTTACAACAAAAAGCACATCAACCCACTCAACGGGTTACAACAAAAAGCACATCAACCCACTCAACGGGTTACAACAAAAAGCACGTAAACCCACTCAACGGTTTACAACAAAAAGCACGTAAACCCACTCAACGGTTTACAACAAAAGGCACGTAAACCCACTCAACGGTTTACAACAAAAAGCACGTAAACCCACTCAACGGTTTACAACAAAAGGCACGTAAACCCACTCAACGGTTTACAACAAAAAGCACGTAAACCCACTCAACGGTTTACAACAAAAAGCATATAAAACCACTCGGTGTATTACTATGACCACAACGCAGTGTTAATGATCCTCTGAGGTCAGTGTACTTGCATCGTTATTATCACCGCCGTTGTCATCACCGCAGACGTCTAACTCAGCAGGGACGCAACCTTCTGGCATTTTTCTCAGTCTGTCGTGTCTGTCCTTATATGATCGTTTGCCGTCTAAGGTTTTTAGGGTATATCTATCTCCTTCCAAAGTCTCTGCCATTACGAATGGACCCCTGAATTTCGGATCTAGCTTCGTCTGGTTCCGTTCCTCGTTCTTGCGTAATACGAAATCACCAAGGTTAAACCTAACTACCTTAGCTTTAGTTTTGTCAACTCCACCTTTATCGTATCTAGCACTAATTTCTATATCCTCTATTGCCCGCTGTCTTACATCAGGGATACCTACTTCTCTTTTTTCGATATTATCGGGTATCAACGAGTCGTAAGGTCTTTGCTGTTCCACCAATTAATAGTTCCAATGGGCTCGATTTAGTCACGCGATTGGTGGTGCAATTCGAAGCCGGCTGTATTTTGCCAACCGCGTCTAGCCACGATCGCCCGGTCGTTTCTATGATCGTGAACATAATTTTCAAAGTACCGTAATACGCTCTACCTGACCGTTGGCCCTACTCGCACCGGTTGAGATTAAGTGGAGTTTTAGTGTTCACCTTGCCAGAAATCTTGGAATTCTTTACCCGTTAGGACACCTCTCTTGATCCGCTATTATCCGGCAAGGACTGCCGAATAAAAATATAGTACTTAAGTGCTTTACCGGTACTAAGGAAATCTATTTTGCGAGTATGATGCAGATATGCGAATTTAGTGAAGACGTCGACCAAAACAATGACATACTCTTTCGAACCACTTTTACCGCTTAGTTTGCCCGTTATGTCCACGTGAACTGTATGCCAAGGTATGCTGGTCTTAGGTATAGGATGTAATTCAGCTTGTATTTTACCTGAACTGGCCTTCGAAACTTGACAAGCGTGGCAGTTCTCTACGAATTGGCGAACATACTCCGCCATTCCTTCGAACCAGTAACACTCGCACAGTTTCTCAAGCGTTTTATCCCAACCTAAGTGCATAATTGACTGTTGCACATGGTTAATAACAGATCATCTAAAACCTCTGGGGACAATGGACAAGCAGAGAGTTCTGCCTTTTCTCTGTATTTTACGGTGAAGGGTACCGGACCGTAACTCATACGTATTCGCGACGTCTTCCACGAGCTCTTCATTCTGTAATTTATTGACGATCCCAGAAATTTGGGAGTCGCGACGTTATTCCACTAATAGCTAGCCTTCGGAGATTTCGGTCAGATTGATTTCCTTCTCTATGACTTCGTTGATCGTAAGGTGATCCAAGTCTACGGGATTTCGCGAGACAAAATTTACGTGGGCCATTCGTTTACCTTCCCGGTACAGAATGTCAAAAGTAAAAGTTTGTAAGTAAGCCCACCACCTGTAAACCCTGTCATTTAAATTTACCGTACTACTGGATGCCTTCAAAGGATTACAATCGGAGACGACAAGAAATTCTCGTCCGTGAAGATAATGACGGGAATGCTTGACGGCGTTCACAACTGCTAACGTTTCTAGTTCGTAAGAATGATACCTAGATTCCGCAGGGCTACTTCTTATACTGTAATATTCTATTACTCTATTTTTACCTTCAATCTTGTGCATTAAAATAACCTCATATCCATCCGAACTAGCGTCGATACGAAGTTCTATCGGGTAGTTCGGGTCAAATACCATTAACACCGGCGCGTCGGTCAAGGCGGAAATTACCTTTTGCCTTATTTTTCCATGCCTATCTGTCCAAGTCATGTTTTTATTATCGGAAGTAAGCGCATACAAGGGTTTCATTACCCGTGAAAATTTAGGGACGAATTTTCGGAAATAAAGGGCTAAACCTATGAACTGCCTAAGCTGTGTCACGGTCGTTGACGCAGGTAAAGAACTCAAGGCGTGCATTTTACCCGGGTTGGGACGAACTTCTCCGTCGTAAATTACATATTCCAAATAGAGTACCGATGCCTTTAGAAAAGAACATTTTGAAAAGTTAAAGGAGAATCCGGCTTACAAGGGTATCTAGTACGGTGTGCAATCCTTTTAGAGCTTGATCTATCGAGTCGGCAATAATTAGGACATCATCCAAATAGACGACAACGTACGAATGGCACGTTGGCTGTTATACGTGTTTTCAAAGGAATCTCAAGAATGATCTCTCGTTTCGTTTGTTCGCAACATCGAAATCAGCAGCCGCTGCTGAATAAAACGAAGGAAAGTGTAGTACAGATCACTCCGACCAAATGATTTCTTATGTCACCACAATTAAAAAGGGTCAAATGCTACAGAAGACTTGGCATGCGACTACTGAGGATTTCCGTAGTAAAAGCTTTGATGGTTTACAAAATTGTAGCAAGGAAGAACATAAATATTAGAATATTTAGACAAGTATTAGTTGCAAAATTATTAGGGTTGTCCGAAAATGTAAGAATCCCCATTTTCGACGGAGTCGGCATAGTATCGCCGTCCCGAAAATGACTTCCGGAAGAAACATTAAACGCGCACGCACCCATGTTATGCAAATAAAGGACATCGAATGGATCGAACAAAGGCACAAAAGAATTCGAAGAAAACAACAACTTATTATCCAAATTGTTCATCGAGGGTAATCAATGCTGTATACTTCCTAGAATTAGGATGAATAGGGGTTTGGAGAAACCCACCGGCCATGTCCAGAATAATAAAATATCTCGCTTTTGCAATCTCGCGACTCGATCCGCAATGAGGGGTAAAGGATACCGATTCGCGACCGTATATTTATTTAGTTCTCGAAAATCTGTCTATCATCTATCTGAACCATTGTTCGTCTTCACGAGTAACACGGGGCTCGCGAACGGTGAATTACTAGGCTTTATGATTTTTGGCTGTAATTAAGTCGCTTGTTCTATCACGTACTACTCTGCGCTCGCGAAGTCTATTAGGACTCCTTGTACGGCGATGTTAGGATCAATTAATTGTACTTCTAACTGTCCTGTATTTTTTGTACGAGTACGTAGGGAACCCGTAACGGATGAATCTCTGAATTTTCGAAAAGAAAGATTAATCGACTTTTATCACTACCACGTACCTCATTGTCAACTTCATTGACATCGATCTCGTTTTCAGCGGTTTTATTACGGGCATGAATTATTTTTGTTTTACACATAGCGAGGCTAGTTTGTGTAATATTACGTCAAGATCTTGGCTTAAAATTTGACGAGCAATCGCGATATCGTATTTTTAAATAACTATCAGCCAGGACATGAAAAATTTATCTCTAACCACTAACACCTGCAACGGGCAAGATTTGAGCGATACGTTTAGTACCAATATCTCTTATACCTCGCATTACTACTATATCAATCGTTCTTTTGCCAGAAATTCTCAAGACTACGGATTCTTTAATTAGCGAACACTCGGCTCCGAAATCGGGGTAAAATGGAAACGACTCACCCGGATGGCTTGATGTACCAGTTAGCGCCTCCACTACGTAGAAGTCAATTCGACACTCGGCATTGAAATTATATTCAGGGCACTGCTTTGTAAAGGATCTTTCTCCATAATCAGATTGGTAGCTGCGCACCAGGCAGCGGAGTCGAAAAATTGTTAGATTCCACACTCGATTTTTCCACTAGCGACGGAATTGACTCGCGCACGATGGTCGTAAGCTCTTGCACTGTTATAACCGGCACTGATCCCACTTCTGATGTCGGGTTTACATTAGAATTAGGGTTAAGGGCGTGAAACGAATCTTCGTTTGGGTTACACGTTGTCGTTATGCAATAGAGAAGACATTGACTAGTGCAAATACGATTATTATAGAACCGGACAAGTAACCGTGGTAGTTAGGTACTCGAGAAACTAATGACAATGATCCTAGGTTCAATAACGAATCCGCGGTCGACGGGATGATAGATGAAC
>NW_022884622.1:0-16153 GCF_011952205.1 Bombus bifarius
TACCGCAAATGAAGCATCTTCTTTTCTTCATTGCATCTACAGATTGACTGGGCTTCCCGTTCTTCTGGGTTTTAGCCGACTTCACAATCGACTTTGCTCTGCGACTCTTCTGCTCTTCGTACATTACTAACCTCTTCCTCAACTCTTTGATTGACGTAGCGCCGTACAATACAGCCTTATTGTTCTCGTCGTCTATTATTCCATCCACTATGTATTCCACCTTTGCTTCCTCCTCCATGTCCACATGGCTAGCTATTTCGAGCATACGGTACATGTAAGCCAAACATGCTTCATCACTCTCCTTTTTTGTTTCTTCAAGTTTCTGATGTACTTGCCTACTGTTGACTTTCCTCGAAAATTCTTTCACTAGCCCCCTCTTCAACTCATGCCAAGTCCTGGCGTGACACTCGAAGCTCGCAAATATTTTCGCTGATCCCTTCAGCAGCTTCCTCGCGTAGACTGCCTTCTGCCCATCCGACCACATGCACGTATCAGCGACTTCCTCGAACGACTCGAACCATCGTTCGACATTTTCACCTTTGTCGCCACTAAACGACTCTAATGCATCTTCGACGTCTCTAAAACTCAGCGTCGAACCAACACATGCCCTTCGACAACATTCGTCACGGTCCTGATACACCCTTCGCGTATCTCTCTTGTATTCTCTTGCGTTTTTCTTGCCATCTTCATCCTCACTTTCGTCGTCGCTTTCTTCTTCCGACGATATGTCATTACCATCCATGGCCGCTCGTAGCCGTGCGCGTAACTCTACTTTTCTTCCCGTCGTTTTTAAACCCAAACTAGCGAGGCGTTCCTTCAACTCCTTCGTATTCATTTTCTCAACATCCTCATCTTCGTTGCAATCACGCTCAGCTCTCTGTACATTTTCTAAATCTCGTTGACCGGTTAGCTCTTCACCGCCCGTCGATCCCTTACGATACGATTGTCCAGCCCTACACGCCCGATTCAGCCTTGCAATCAGCACTGACCTCGCACCCGATATAGGGAGGTTCATTCGCGCGAGCTTATTCCTCAGCTCCTCCAGCGTCGAACCCTCTTCACCCGACAATCGTTCGTCCTCGACGTTTGCCATTTTTCACACTACACAAACTTAAACAGTCAACGATATCGTCTTTTACCGCACCGCGTACCGGTAAATTCACACTAGCTCGAATAGCTCTGTTAAACCGTTTCGTTTTCTGTCTTGTCCAATCCCGGCTGAGCCCCCAAAATATGTAATATCGTGATGTAATATGTTTACAAAACGTGGACAATAGAGATGTTAATGAGACAGAAAAGACGATTGTGGCTTAACTTGAACTATTCATACCAAACGTACAGAACACAGCGCAATCCACACTCTCTCGGCAACGCCACTCGCAACCTCCGTCTCCGCTCGACTCGCACTCTGTTTCTCGACTCGCCGTTGTCGCATTCTATTGCCCTTTTCCTAGGCCCACCGCACACGTGTTCTGCAGACGCTCGTGGCCAGGGTCACGTAGGTCTTTTCCACGAAACTATGCACTTGAAAAGACCGATGACACATTGATGGGCCCGACGGCGCCTCGGCTCTCGCGACACTGTTCATAGTTCGCCCGATATTTCCCAGGCCTTTCGTCCACGATACTACATACGTTACAACGTCATACCATATATCGTTATACCATATAACGTAATACGTTATAACGTCATACCATATAACGTTATAACATATAACGTAATACGTTATAACGTTATACCATATAACGTAATATGTTATAACGTCATACCATATAACGTAATAGGCTATAACGTTATACCATATAATGTAATACGTCATAACGTTATACCATATAACGTAATACGTTATAACGGCATACCATATAACGTTACACCATATAACGTAATAAGTTATAACTTTATACCATATACCGTAATACTTTATAACGTCAAACGATATAACGCTATACCATATAACTTAATACGTTATAACGTTATACCACATAACGTAATACGTTACAACGTCATACCATATATCGTTATACCATATAACGTAATACGTTATAACGTCATACCATATAACGTTATTGGTTATAACGTTATACCATATGACGATATACCATATAAAGTAATACGTAATAACGTTATACTATGTAACGTAATACGTTATAACGATATACCATAAAACGTAATACGTTATAAGGTTATACCATATAACGTAATACGATACAACGTTATACCATTTAAGGTAATACGTTATAACGTCATACCATATAACGTTATACCACATAACGTAATACGTCATAACGTCATACCATATATCGTTATACCATATAACGTAATACATTATAACGTTATACCATACAACGTAATACGTTATAACGTCATACAATATAACGTAATAAGATATAACGTCATACCATATAACGTAATAAGTTATAACGTTATACCATATAAAGTAATACGTTATAACGATATACCATATAACGTAATGCGTTATAACGTCATACCATATAACGTTATACCACATAACGTAATACGTTATAACGTCATACCATATATCGTTATACCATATAACGTAATACATTATAACGTTATTCCATACAACGCAATACGTTATAACGGCATACCATATAACGTTATACCATATAACGTAATACGTTATAACGTTATACCATATAACGTAATACGTTATAACGTTATACCATATAACGTAATACGTCATAACGTTATACCATATAACGTAATACGTTATAACGTTATACCATATAACGTAATACGTTATAACGTTATACCATATAACGTAATACGTTATAACGTAATTCCATATAACGTAATACGTTATTACGATATACCATATAACGTAATGCGTTATAACGTCATACCATATAACCTAATACGTTATAACGTTATACCATATAACGTAATACGTTATATCTTTATACTATATAGCGTAATACGTTATAACGTTATACCACATAACGTAATACCTTATAACGTTATACCATATAACGTAACACGTTATAACGTTATACCATATACCGTAATACGTTATAACGTCATACCATATAACGAAATACGCTATAACGTTATACCATATAACGGAATACGTCATAACGTTATACCATATAACGTAATACGTTATAACGTCATACTATATAACGTTATGCCATATAACGTAATACGTTATAACGTCATACCATATAACGTAATACGCTATAACGTTATACCATATAACGTAATACGTCATAACGTTATACCATATAACGTAATACGTTATAACGGCATACCATATAACGTTATACCATATAACGTAATACGTTATAACGTTATACCATATACCGTATTACGTTATAACGTTATACCATATAACGTAATACGTTATAACGTTATACCATATAACGTAATACGTTTTAACGTTATACCATATAACGTAATACGTCATAACGTCATACCATATATCGTTATACCATATAACGTAATACATTATAACGTTATACCATACAACGTAATACGTTATAACGTCATAGTATATAAGGTTATATCATATAACGTAATACGCTATAACGTTATACCATACAACGTAATACGTTATAACGTTGTACCATATAACGTAATACGTTATACCGTTATACCATATAACGTAATACGTTATAACGTTATACCATATAACGTAATACGTTATAACGTAATACCACATAACGTAATACGTCATAACGTCATACCATATATCGTTATACCATATAACGTAATACATTATAACGTTATACCATATAACATAATACGTTATAACGGCATACCATATAACGTTATACCATATAACGTAATGCGTTATAACGTTATACCATATAATTTAATACGTTATCACGTCATACCATATAACGTTATACCATATAACGTAATACGTTATAACTTTATACCATATACCGTAATACGTTATAACGTCATACCATATAACGTTATACCATATAACCTAATACGTTATAACGTTATACCATATAACGTAATACGTTATATCTTTATACTATATAACGTAATACGTTATAACGTTATACCACATAACGTAATACGTTACAACGTCATACCATATATCGTTATACCATATAACGTAATACGTTATAACGTCATACCATATAACGTTATATATAACGTAATACGTTATAACGTTATACCATATAACGTAATACGTTATAACGTCATACCATATAACGTAATAGGCTATAACGTTATACCATATAATGTAATACGTCATAACGTTATACCATATAACGTAATACGTTATAACGGCATACCATATAACGTTACACCATATAACGTAATAAGTTATAACTTTAAACCATATACCGTAATACTTTATAACGTCAAACGATATAACGCTATACCATATAACTTAATACGTTATAACGTCATACCATATATCGTTATAGCATATAACGTAATACGTTATAACGTTATACCATATAACGTAATACGTTATAACGTCATACCATATAACGAAATACGCTATAACGTTATGCCATATAACGTAATACGTTCTAACGTCATACCATATAACGTAATACGCTATAACGTTATACCATATAACGTAATACGTCATAACGTTATACCATATAACGTAATACGTTATAACGGCATACCATATAACGTTATACCATATAACGTAATACGTTATAACGTATACCATATAACGTATACGTTATAACGTTATACCATATAACGTAATACGTTATAACGTTATACCATATAACGTAATACGTTTTAACGTTATACCATATAACGTAATACGTCATAACGTCATACCATATATCGTTATACCATATAACGTAATACATTATAACGTTATACCATACAACGTAATACGTTATAACGTCATAGTATATAAGGTTATATCATATAACGTAATACGCTATAACGTTATACCATATAACGTAATACGTTATAACGTTGTACCATATAACGTAATACGTTATAACGTTATACCATATAACGTAATAAGTTATAACGTTATACCATATAACGTAATACGTTATAACGTTATACCACATAACGTAATACGTCATAACGTCATACCATATATCGTTATACCATATAACGTAATACATTATAACGTTATACCATATAACATAATACGTTATAACGGCATACCATATAACGTTATACCAAATAACGTAATACGTTATAACGTTATACCATATAACGTAATTCGTTATAACGTTATACCATATGACGATATACCATATAAAGTAATACGTAATAACGTTATACTATGTAACGTAATACGTTATAACGATATACCATAAAACGTAATACGTTATAAGGTTATACCATATAACGTAATACGATACAACGTTATACCATATAAGGTAATACGTTATAACGTCATACCATATATCGTTATACCATATAACGTAATACATTATAACGTTATACCATACAACGTAATACGTTATAACGTCATAGTATATAAGGTTATATCATAAAACGTATTACGCCATAACGTTATACCATACAACGTAATACGTTATAACGTTGTACCATATAACGTAATACGTTATAACGTTATACCATATAACGTAATACGTTATAACGTTATACCATATAACGTAATACGTTATAACGTTATACCACATAACGTAATACGTCATAACGTCATACCATATATCGTTATACCATATAACGTAATACATTATAACGTTATACCATATAACATAATACGTTATAACGGCATACCATATAACGTTATACCATATAACGTAATGCGTTATAACGTTATACCATATAATGTAATACGTTATCACGTCATACCATATAACGTTATACCATATAACGTAATACGTTATAACTTTATACCATATACCGTAATACGTTATAACGTCATACCATATAACGTTATACCATATAACCTAATACGTTATAACGTTGTACCTTATAACGTAATACATTATATCTTTATACTATATAACGTAATACGTTATAACGTTATACCACATAACGTAATACGTTACAACGTCATACCATATATCGTTATACCATATAACGTAATACGTTATAACGTCATACCATATAACGTTATAACATATAACGTAATACGTTATAACGTTATACCATATAACGTAATATGTTATAACGTCATACCATATAACGTAATAGGCTATAACGTTATACCATATAATGTAATACGTCATAACGTTATACCATATAACGTAATACGTTATAACGGCATACCATATAACGTTACACCATATAACGTAATAAGTTATAACTTTATACCATATACCGTAATACTTTATAACGTCAAACGATATAACGCTATACCATATAACTTAATACGTTATAACGTCATACCATATATCGTTATAGCATATAACGTAATACGTTATAACGTTATACCATATACCGTATTACGTTATAACGTTATACCATATAACGTAATACGTTATAACGTTATACCATATAACGTAATACGTTTTAACGTTATACCATATAACGTAATACGTCATAACGTCATACCATATATCGTTATACCATATAACGTAATACATTATAACGTTATACCATACAACGTAATACGTTATAACGTCATAGTATATAAGGTTATATCATATAACGTAATACGCTATAACGTTATACCATATAATGTAATACGTTATGACGTCATACCATATAACGTTATACCATATAACGTAATACGTTATAACTTTATACCATATACCGTAATACGTTATAACGTCATACCATATAACGATATACCATATAACCTAATACGTTATAACGTTATACCATATAACGTAATACGTTATATCTTTATACTATATAACGTAATACGTTATAACGTTATACCACATAACGTAATACGTTACAACGTCATACCATATATCGTTATACCATATAACGTAATACGTTATAACGTCATACCATATAACGTTATAACATATAACGTAATACGTTATAACGTTATACCATATAACGTAATTCGTTATAACGTCATACCATATAACGTAATAGGCTATAACGTTATACCATATAATGTAATACGTCATAACGTTATACCATATAACGTAATACGTTATAACGGCATACCATATAACGTTACACCATATAACGTAATAAGTTATAACTTTATACCATATACCGTAATACTTTATAACGTCAAACGATATAACGCTATACCATATAACTTAATACGTTATAACGTCATACCATATATCGTTATAGCACATAACGTAATACGTTGTAACGTTATACCATATAACGTAATACGTTATAACGTCATACCATATAACGAAATACGCTATAACGTTATGCCATATAACGTAATACGTTATAACGTCATACCATATAACGTATTACGCTATAACGTTATACCATATAACGTAATACGTCATAACGTTATACCATATAACGTAATACGTTATAACGGCATACCATATAACGTTATACCATATAACGTAATACGTTATAACGTTATACCATATACCGTATTACGTTATAACGTTATACCATATAACGTAATACGTTATAACGTTATACCATATAACGTAATACGTTTTAACGTTATACCATATAACGTAATACGTCATAACGTCATACCATATATCGTTATACCATATAACGTAATACATTATAACGTTATACCATACAACGTAATACGTTATAACGTCATAGTATATTAGGTTATATCATATAACGTAATACGCTATAACGTTATACCATATAACGTAATACGTTATAACGTTGTACCATATAACGTAATACGTTATAACGTTATACCATATAACGTAATAAGTTATAACGTTATACCATATAACGTAATACGTTATAACGTTATACCACATAACGTAATACGTCATAACGTCATACCATATATCGTTATACCATATAACGTAATACATTATAACGTTATACCATATAATATAATACGTTATAACGGCATACCATATAACGTTATACCAAATAACGTAATACGTTATAACGTTATACCATATAACGTAATTCGTTATAACGTTATACCATATGACGATATACCATATAAAGTTATACGTAATAACGTTATACTATGTAACGTAATACGTTATAACGATATACCATAAAACGTAATACGTTATAAGGTTATACCATATAACGTAATACGATACAACGTTATACCATATAAGGTAATACGTTATAACGTCATACCATATATCGTTATACCATATAACGTAATACATTATAACGTTATACCATACAACGTAATACGTTATAACGTCATAGTATATAAGGTTATATCATATAACGTAATACGCTATAACGTTATACCATACAACGTAATACGTTATAACGTTGTACCATATAACGTAATACGTTATAACGTTATACCATATAACGTAATACGTTATAACGTTATACCATATAACGTAATACGTTATAACGTTATACCACATAACGTAATACGTCATAACGTCATACCATATATCGTTATACCATATAACGTAATACATTATAACGTTATACCATATAACATAATACGTTATAACGGCATACCATATAACGTTATACCATATAACGTAATGCGTTATAACGTTATACCATATAACGTAATACGTTATAACGTTATACCATATAAGGTAATGCGTTATAACGTCATACCATATAACGTTATACCACATAACGTAATACGTTATAACGTCATACCATATATCGTTATACCATATAACGTAATACGATACAACGTTATACCATATAAGGTAATACGTTATAACGTCATACCATATAACGTTATACCACATAACGTAATACGTCATAACGTCATACCATATATCGTTATACCATATAACGTAATACATTATAACGTTATACCATACAACGTAATACGTTATAACGTCATACAACATAACGTAATAAGATATAACGTCATACCATATAACGTAATAAGTTATAACGTTATACCATATAAAGTAATACGTTATAACGATATACCATATAACGTAATGCGTTATAACGTCATACCATATAACGTTATACCACATAACGTAATACGTTATAACGTCATACCATATATCGTTATACCATATAACGTAATACATTATAACGTTATTCCATACAACGCAATACGTTATAACGGCATACCATATAACGTTATACCATATAACGTAATACGTTATAACGTTATACCATATAACGTAATACGTTATAACGTTATACCATATAACGTAATACGTCATAACGTTATACCATATAACGTAATACGTTATAACGTTATACCATATAACGTAATACGTTATAACGTTATACCATATAACGTAATACGTTATAACGTTATACCATATAACGTAATACGTCATAACGTTATACCATATAACGTAATACGTTATAACGTTATACCACATAATACGTCTAAAGTTATACCATATAACGTAATACGTTATAACGGCATACCATATAACGTAATACGTTATCACGTCATACCATATAACGTTATACCATATAACGTAATACGTTATAACGTTATACCATATAACGTAATACGTTATAACGTTATAACATATAACGTAATACGTTATAACGTTATACCATATAACGTAATACGTCATAACGTCATACCATATAACGTAATACATTATAACGTTATACCATACAACGTAATACGTTATAACGTCATACAATATAACGTAATAAGATATAACGTCATACCATATAACGTAATAAGTTATAACGTTATACCATATAAAGTAATACGTTATAACGATATACCATATAACGTAATGCGTTATAACGTCATACCATATAACGTTATACCACATAACGTAATACGTTATAACGTCATACCATATATCGTTATACCATATAACGTAATACATTATAACGTTATTCCATACAACGTAATACGTTATAACGGCATACCATATAACGTTATACCATATAACGTAATACGTTATATCTTTATACTATATAACGTAATACGTTATAACGTTATACCACATAACGTAATACGTTACAACGTCATACCATATATCGTTATACCATATAACGTAATACGTTATAACGTCATACCATATAACGTTATAACATATAACGTAATACGTTATAACGTTATACCATATAACGTAATACGTCATAACGTCATACCATATAACGTAATAGGCTATAACGTTATACCATATAATGTAATACGTCATAAAGTTATACCATATAACGTAATACGTTATAACGGCATACCATATAACGTTACACCATATAACGTAATAAGTTATAACTTTATACCATATACCGTAATACTTTATAACGTCAAACGATATAACGCTATACCATATAACTTAATACGTCATAACGTCATACCATATATCGTTATAGCATATAACGTAATACGTTATAAAGTTATACCATATAACGTAATACGTTATAACGTCATACCATATAACGAAATACGCTATAACGTTATACCATATAACGGAATACGTCATAACGTTATACCATATAACGTAATACGTTATAACGTCATACTATATAACGTTATGCCATATAACGTAATACGTTATAACGTCATATCATATAACGTAATACGCTATAACGTTATACCATATAACGTAATACGTCATAACGTTATACCATATAACGTAATACGTTATAACGTTATACCACATAACGTAATATGCTCTAACGTTATACCATATAACGCAATACGTTATAACGTCATACCATATAACGTAATACGTTATCACGTCATACCATATAACGTTATACCATATAACGTAATACGTTATAACGATATACCATATAACGTAATACGTTATAACGTTATACCATATAACGTAATACGTTATAACGTTATACCATATAACGTAATACGTTATAACGTTATACCATATAACGTAATACGTCATAACGTCATACCATATATCGTTATACCATATAACGTAATACATTATAACGATATACCGTATACCGTAATACGTTATAACGTTATACCATATAACGTAATAAGATATAACGTCATACCATATAACGTAATAAGTTATAACGTTATACCATATAAAGTAATACGTTACAACGATATACCATATAACGTAATGCGTTATAACGTCATACCATATAACGTTATACCACATAACGTAATACGTTATAACGTCATACCATATATCGTTATACCATATAACGTAATACATTATAACGTTATTCCATACAACGTAATACGTTATAACGTCATACCATATAACGTAATAAGTTATAACGTCATACCATATAACGTAATAAGTTATAACGTTATACCATATAATGTAATTCGTTATCACGTTATACCATATAACGTTATACCATATAACGTAATATGTTATAACGTCATACCATATAACGTTATATCATATAACGTAATACGTCATAACGTTGTACCATATAATGTAATACGTTATAACGTTATACCACATAACGTAATATGTTATATATTTATACTATATAACGTAATACGTTATAACGTTATACCACATAACGTAATACGTTACAACGTCATACCATATATCGTTATACCATATAACATAATACGCTATAACGTTATACCATATAACGTAATACGTTATCGCGTCATATCATATAACGTTATACCATATAACGTAATACGTTATAACTTTATACCATATACCGTAATACGTTATAACGTCATACCATATAACGCTATACCATATAACCTAATACGTTATAACGTTATACCATATAACGTAATACGTTATATCTTTATACTATATAACGTAATACGTTATAACGTTATACCACATAACGTAATACGTTATAACGTTATACCATATAACGTAACACGTTATAACGTTATACCATATACCGTAATACGTTATAACGTCATACCATATAACGCTATACCATATAACGTAATACGTTATAACGATATACCATATACCGTAATACGTTATAACGTTATACCATATAACGTAATACGTTATAACGTTATACCACATAACGTAATACGTCATAACGTCATACCATATATCGTTATACCATATAACGTAATACATTATAACGTTATACCATATAACATAATACGTTATAACAGCATACCATATAACGAAATACGCTATAACGTTATACCATATAACGGAATACGTTATAACGTTATACCATATAACGAAATACGTTATAACGTTATACCACATAACGTAATACGTTATAACGACATACCATATAACGTTATACCATGTAACGTAATACGTTATAACGTCATAGTATATAAGGTTATACCATATAACGTAATACGCTATAACGTTATACCATATAACGTAATACGTTATAACGTTATACCATATAACGTAATACGTCATAACGTTATACCATATAACGTAATACGTTATAACGTAATACCATATAACGTAATACGATACAACGTTATACCATATAAGGTAATACGTTATAACGTCATACCATATAACGTTATACCACATAACGTAATACGTCATAACGTCATACCATATATCGTTATACCATATAACGTAATACATTATAACGTTATACCATACAACGTAATACGTTATAACGTCATACCATATAACGTAATAAGTTATAACGTCATACCATATAACGTAATAAGTTATAACGTTATACCATATAATGTATTTCGTTATCACGTTATACCATATGACGTCATACCATATAACGTTATATCATATAATGTAATACGTCATAACGTTATACCATATAACGTAATACGTTATAACGTTATACCACATAACGTAATATGATATATCTTTATACTATATAACGTAATACGTTATAACGTTATACCACATAACGTAATACGTTACACCGTCATACCATATATCGTTATACCATATAACGTAATACGTTATAACGTTATACCATATAATGTAATACGTTATCACGTCATACCACATAACGTTATACCATATAACGTAATACGTTATAACTTTATACCATATACCGTAATACGTTATAACGTCATACCATATAACGTTATACCATATAACCTAATACGTTATAACGTTGTACCTTATAACGTAATACATTATATCTTTATACTATATAACGTAATACGTCATAACGTCATACCATATATCGTTATACCATATAACGTAATACATTATAACGTTATACCATATAACATAATACGTTATAACGGCATACCATATAACGTTATACCATATAACGTAATGCGTTATAACGTTATACCATATAAGGTAATACGTTATAACGTCATACCATATATCGTTATACCATATAACGTAATACATTATAACGTTATACCATACAACGTAATACGTTATAACGTCATAGTATATAAGGTTATATCATAAAACGTATTACGCCATAACGTTATACCATACAACGTAATACGTTATAACGTTGTACCATATAACGTAATACGTTATAACGTTATACCATATAACGTAATACGTTATAACGTTATACCATATAACGTAATACGTTATAACGTTATACCACATAACGTAGTACGTTATAACGTTATACCATATAACGTAATACGTTATAACGTTATACCATATATCCCAATACCTTATAACGTTATATCATATAACGTAGTACGGTATAACGTTATACTATATGACGTTATACCATATAACGTAATACGTTATAACGTTATACCATATATCCCAATACCTTATAACGTTATATCATATAACGTGGTACGTTATAACGTTATACCATATACCGTAATACGTTATAACGTTATACCATATGACGTAATACCATATATCGTAATACGTTATAACGTTATACCATATAATGTAATAAGTTATATCGTTATACCATATAACGTAATACGTTATAACGTTATACCATATAACGTAATACGTTATAACGTTATACCATATAACGTAATACGTTATATCGTTATACCATATAACGTAAAACGTCATTTCGATATACCATATAACGTGATACGTTATAACGTTATAACATATAACGTAAAACGTCATTTCGCTATACCATATAACATAATACGGTATAACGTTATACCATATAACGTAATACGTTATAACGTTATACCATATAACGTAATACGTTATAACGTTATACCATATAATGTAATACGTTATAACGTTATACCATATAACGTAATACGTTATAACGTAATACCATATAACGTAATACGTTATAACGTTATACCATATAACGTAATACGTGATAACGTTATACCATATAACGTAATACGTTAAAACGTTATACCATATAACGTAATACGTTATAACGTTATAGCATATAACGTAATACGTGATAACGTTATACCATATAACGTAATACGTTATAACGTTATACCATATAACGTAATACGTCATAACGTCATACCATATATCGTTATACCATATAACGTAATACATTATAACGTTATACCATACAACGTAATACGTTATAACGTCATAGTATATAAGGTTATATCATATAACGTAATACGCTATAACGTTATACCATATAATGTAATACGTTATGACGTCATACCATATAACGTTATACCATATAACGTAATACGTTATAACTTTATACCATATACCGTAATACGTTATAACGTCATACCATATAACGATATACCATATAACCTAATACGTTATAACGTTATACCATATAACGTAATACGTTATATCTTTATACTATATAACGTAATACGTTATAACGTTATACCACATAACGTAATACGTTACAACGTCATACCATATATCGTTATACCATATAACGTAATACGTTATAACGTCATACCATATAACGTTATAACATATAACGTAATACGTTATAACGTTATACCATATAACGTAATACGTCATAACGTCATACCATATAACGTAATAGGCTATAACGTTATACCATATAATGTAATACGTCATAAAGTTATACCATATAACGTAATACGTTATAACGGCATACCATATAACGTTACACCATATAACGTAATAAGTTATAACTTTATACCATATACCGTAATACTTTATAACGTCAAACGATATAACGCTATACCATATAACTTAATACGTTATAACGTCATACCATATATCGTTATAGCACATAACGTAATACGTTGTAACGTTATACCATATAACGTAATACGTTATAACGTCATACCATATAACGAAATACGCTATAACGTTATGCCATATAACGTAATACGTTATAACGTCATACCATATAACGTATTACGCTATAACGTTATACCATATAACGTAATACGTCATAACGTTATACCATATAACGTAATACGTTATAACGGCATACCATATAACGTTATACCATATAACGTAATACGTTATAACGTTATACCATATACCGTATTACGTTATAACGTTATACCATATAACGTAATACGTTATAACGTTATACCATATAACGTAATACGTTTTAACGTTATACCATATAACGTAATACGTCATAACGTCATACCATATATCGTTATACCATATAACGTAATACATTATAACGTTATACCATACAACGTAATACGTTATAACGTCATAGTATATAAGGTTATATCATATAACGTAATACGCTATAACGTTATACCATATAACGTAATACGTTATAACGTTGTACCATATAACGTAATACGTTATAACGTTATACCATATAACGTAATAAGTTATAACGTTATACCATATAACGTAATACGTTATAACGTTATACCACATAACGTAATACGTCATAACGTCATACCATATATCGTTATACCATATAACGTAATACATTATAACGTTATACCATATAACATAATACGTTATAACGGCATACCATATAACGTTATACCAAATAACGTAATACGTTATAACGTTATACCATATAACGTAATTCGTTATAACGTTATACCATATGACGATATACCATATAAAGTTATACGTAATAACGTTATACTATGTAACGTAATACGTTATAACGATATACCATAAAACGTAATACGTTATAAGGTTATACCATATAACGTAATACGATACAACGTTATACCATATAAGGTAATACGTTATAACGTCATACCATATATCGTTATACCATATAACGTAATACATTATAACGTTATACCATACAACGTAATACGTTATAACGTCATAGTATATAAGGTTATATCATATAACGTATTACGCCATAACGTTATACCATACAACGTAATACGTTATAACGTTGTACCATATAACGTAATACGTTATAACGTTATACCATATAACGTAATACGTTATAACGT